>NC_053495.1:18739474-18839474 GCF_905171775.1 Rana temporaria
GAAAGGAAATTCCAATACCTATCATTTAAGTTGGTTATTATTAGTTAGTTAGTTATTATTTAGAATTTTCGTTCTTTCTCATTTTCGGATTTTCTTTCTCATTTTCGAATTTACAAATTTCGAATATAACGAATGACCCGAAAAAACAAACAAAAAAAAAACAAAAAAAAATGTCTGCAGTGCACATGTCTTAAAGCTGGCCATACATGGATAGAAAATTGAAGTTAAAATCGAGTTGGTAGTCTGATCGCTCAGTTGGCCGCTGATTGGCTAGAGTGGATGGATTGAGAGCAGCGCAGCCATTGGCACGGCTGGCGCCAAGGAGTTAAGCAACATATTGCATTCGACAGGCAGTACCACCGGCTGAATGCTACCTATTCAAATGAAAGGGGGCAGCATAATAAATGCCTGCAATGGCATCTGTATCCAGTGTTGACGCAGTGGGTTGGCACTTTGAATGTTAACCACTTCCCGCCGGCTGTAGGCATATATGCGGCTGATCGGCGGGTAGGCTTTAACGCTAAGCGACCCTGTGTAAAAAAATTGCGCTCTCCCAGCACAGTAACCAGCGGGTACTGGAAAGCAGATGAATACTTGATATTAGGAACTTTACGATCATGTGACAGGCAATCACAGCGGTAAAATGATCGGAATGCCCCCCCACTGCTCCCTGCATTTAGAACCTCTGAAAGGGCTGGGAGTTGAGGTAAAGTGGGCGGTGAGTAGGTGACATAGTACTGCTGCACATGTGAATGAGCTCTAACAGCTGCAAAGAAATAAACATTTCTGGCAGGATCAACAGCAGGGATGCGTTTGGTCCAAACCTGGAAGTTAGCTTTATTGCTGGGCCTATGAACTTCTGGCTGAAGATTCAGGGAATTGTCCGCCATTTGACCATATTAGGTCAATGATACCACAAGCATCCCTGCCCCTTTGTATACAAGCAGCTGCAGGGCAGCAAATCCCCTGCCTGCAGCTCATTGGCCAATCCCAGCTCACTTCTGGGTTCAGATCGAACCCAAGCTCACCCTTGCTGTTGCCAGAAATACAGTGCTGCCATGTGCATGCAACAGTATTATCTCAAGCAGTAGTTGTCAACCCTGCCTTGGGTTTTCTGTGGACTATAGAACACCTACCCCCTGTTATAGAGACGAGTAGAGTGGGAGGTATTCTGTCGTTTTAGCACTTCTTGTACTATGGTGATAATGCTGCTGTTCCATAGATACATTACAGTACATTGAGGGTGCGTTGTCGACCTGGGACAGGAAGGGTGTAACTAGCAGGATCACCAGGTTAATATTAAGAAGAAAAAAAAAAATGCAAACACTACATCTAGGCACTTATAAGGTACAATATTTACTTGGGTATGGCTGATATTTTCTTGGTTTACTGCTGAAGAGCATAGAACATTGGCTGGATTATTGTTGTTTGTTATCACCCTATTTGACATATATGCTTTTTTCTTTTTCAGAGCCCCAACCCACTTTTGCCACGTTGCTTATGCCGCTGGGACCTTCTCAGAAGCTCCTCTAGGAATGGTGGATCATTTTCTTCTTAGAGATGAGCGCTTTTCAACCAATCCATCTGCTGTTGGTTTCACCACCGACATGTTAATGGGTGGAAGGGTCTACCAGATGTTGCCTTCCCCCACCTCGGAGGATGATAGTGACTCTTCCAGCTTTCGATCCTGTTCCAGTCCGGACTCTCAAGTCCTAAGCTCCAGTTATGGCAGCACAAGTAGCGCCGAAAGCCAGGATAGCATTCTAGACTACCTTCTATCCCAAACTTCTTTGAGCAACACCTCATTGTCTTGGTGGGACAAAAGAAATCAACAGACAATGGTCAAAGAGGAGTTCTTCAGAGTTCCGGAGTTTGGGGTGGAGTTAGAGGAGACACCATTGTTTCATCCCACCTTGGATGAAATCCAGGAGTTTCTGGAGGAAAAAATGAACACAGACTTCAAGGCCGAAACTCAACATGAGGTTAGAGAGCTGAGGAACTGTGGTCATTTGTTTTCTGAGCAGCTCAAACAGACCCCTATGGTGGTCACCAATAACATGAGAGAGGATACAAATGAGGAGTCCAAAAGCTTTTCACAAGAAGAGTCTAGCAGTAAATGCTCAGGCACCCTCGCCGTGGAGGGCGGGATACCGGTTATACTTCAGATCCAGCCCATGGAGATCAAACAAGAGTCAAACACCAGCCAGGCCTCACCAACACAGTTTCCAGAGAATATTAAAGTGGCCCAACTTCTTGTCAACATCCAAGGCCAGACATTTGCACTGGTCCCACAGCTGGTCCAGTCAAACTTGTCCTCTAAATTTGTCCGTATCGCCCCAGTACCCATTGCTGCTAAACCCATGGGCCCTGGAGGTGGAGCTCAGGGACAATCTGGACACATGTCGGGTCAGAAATTCCAAAAAAACCCAGCTGCTGAACTGATAAAAATGCACAAATGTTCCTTTCCTGGATGTACCAAAATGTATACCAAGAGCAGTCATCTCAAAGCTCACCTACGGAGACATACTGGGGAAAAGCCCTTTGCTTGTACTTGGCCTGGCTGTGGTTGGAGGTCAGTATCATTTTTAAGCTAATGCATAATCAATAATACGCATACACATTAATTAAAAAGGAAAAAAGTTGTCTATGGTGTACCTGTGATTTTGATTGCTGGACCCCCTACTAGCATGGCAAGCACTGTATAAAGAAGAATGTAAGCGCAGAGATCTTACCAGGGAAGTCCCTGAGAAAATTTGGGAAACCATTATTGATAGACTTTTAGAGAGTTTGGACCTCTGCCTGGTTCTAATTGCTTAGAATCAACAATAAATTCCACACTGTCATAAAATTAGCTTGGCAAACAGGGGCACTGTCAAAAATCCATTGCAAGGGCAAGCCACTACACCATGTGCATGAAAGATTATTTACTAAAGTCCCATATGTGACCAAACCAACATTATGGAGACATGGGGTTCCCCGATGTGTTTTGTCAACTTGATAAAGAGGACCCATTGGTTTGGTCTCACATAGAACTTCAGTAAACCTTTGTTCATGCACATGGTGCACTGACCTTCTCACAAATGCTGTCCCCTCTCTTCCTGTCCTGCAGACCACACAAACAGCAACAAAACCAAGATGGAGAGATTTCCCTTCATGTCCTGTCTTATTGACACAACAGGAAGTGAGGTTAAATCTTCCCTGCAGAGATAAAGGTGCAATAAAGACCCAATAGTGGTTCTAAAGCTGGTCATACATGGATCAAATATCCGCTTGTTCAGCAGGAACTGGCGAATTTTGATCCACGTATGGCCACTGTGGTTGAACAGAGGTTCATCTACCGACTTTTGACTTCTGTTCACCCACCCTGTTGGATTTTAGCTGCTCAATCAGCACTGCAGGTTATCAATTGCAGTGCTAATCTGTCCAGCTTAAAGGGGTTGTAAAGGTTTGTGTTTTTTCTGCATTATGGTGGAAAAACACCTGGCAGTCACCCCCCCCCCCCGTTTTACTCACCTGCTTGGCACGTCCCCAGCGTCCTCTTCTCCACGGAGTCCTGGCGTTGATTGGATAGATTGATAGCAGCGCAGCGCCTGGCTGCGGAGCCGCGTCATACACTTGGCGTTTATGGACGCCGAGTGTATGACTCAAGAGCACGCCCGCAAGGTAACCCCCTCGGGAGAGCTCTTCTCCAAGGAAGTTATCTAATGCAGGGAGGAGCTGCGAGATCCGCTGAGGGACCCCAACAGAGGATGTTCGGGGCCACGCTGTGCAAAACGAGCTGCACAGTGGAGTTAAGTATGACATGTTTGTTATTTTTAAAAAAATATAAAAGGAACCTTTAGTGTCCATTTAACTCCTCCAACCTCTATCCCAAAAAAGAACAGTAAACAACATGCCTGGGGCTCCACTTTGTGAGGAAGGCCTTCTCAATGACCCCATTGCTGGACCTCTTTTGTAAAACCAACTAGGAGAGAATTGGCCCCATCAATGGAATAACTTTAATAATCACCTTTTAGTATATCCAGATTCCAGGGGCATGTGAATGGAATTTTCTACAAGAGTAAATCAATGGCACTTTCCCTTATAACACACATACCAAACAGATAATTGCTGTGGGTGTGTTGGAGAGGATACTTGTGTTTGTAACCTGTAGTAAACTCTCAGTGTTATTGTATTAACAGGATCTGATTAGATCTGCTTTTGCCTGCATCCTTACAACCTGTTATAACATGTGACCTGCAATGTCAGGGAACATGGTATTCTAGTGATTCATATGTGACTTTAACTCCCAAGATGACAGCAACCTGCCAATTCATTGACTTTCAAAGTTTGTCTTTGAAAAGTGAAGGTAGTTGTAGGGGGGGGGGGGGGGGGGGGTCAGTGCTCATGCCTAACATGACCAAGCTTAAAAGCTGTCAAAAATAGGGGCCGCGTGATGTGTAACTTAAATAAACCGAAGACTGGACTTGCTGTGGAGACGGGTTACACATATTACTGTACAGATCTCCTGACCCGTGGTATGGATTTTCAGCCTGCAAGGTCAGGCGTGACTGTAAAGTCGTTCTTACGCAGGTTGTGGTCTTGTGAAAAATTGTCTATGACTTAAACACCATGTGGACCTATGCGTGGCGAATTTCAATTATCTGTTTTATGCGTAGCTAAGTTTATAAGGATAGTTCTGCTGAGTTGATGAACATAATGTCATTAATGATGCATGGACATTTTCTAAAGGACCTCAGATCATTACATATCTCATTGTCAAGGGTGCAAGTATGGTGGGCACAACTGCTTTTAGGACTTGATTTACTAAATCCGGAGAGTACAACATCTGGTGCAGCTGTGCATGGTAGCCAATCAGCTTTTAACTTTAGCTTGATCAATTAAAGTGGAGGTTCACCCAAAAACTTAGGGCCAAATCCTCAAAAGAGATACGCCGGCGTAACTGCTGTTACTCCGTCGTATCCCTGGTCCTAACTATGGAACTGATACACAGAATCAGTTTCCCATAGTTAGGACGAAGATGCGACATGTGTAACTGAATTACACTGCCGGATCTTAGGATGCAGTACCGCATCCGCCGCTGGGGGCATTTCGCGTCGAAATGCCGCCTCGGGTATGCAAATTAGGACTTACGGAGATCCACGAAGCTTTTCAGCTTCGTTTTTTCTCCGTAAGTTTTATTTTGCAAACGCAAAATTAGGGCTGCTTTTACAAGGTGTAAACTGTTTACACCTTGTAAAAACAGACCTTTCTTGCTAGCGACGCGATTTTTTTTTAATTTAAATTTTTTTTTTTGGCGCCGTATCTTTTTTTTTACCCGACGCAACTTTATTGTCCCGTCACAATCCACAAAGCCCGACGTAACGTAATTTCGCGATATGCACGTCGGGAAAATGACGTCACGAGCATGCGCAGTACGGCCGGCGCGGGAGCGCGCCTCATTTAAATGGGAATCGCCCCCTGGAGAAGAGGAACGCCTTGCGCCGGCCGGATTTAAGTTACACCGCTCAAAATTTCTAGGTAAGTGCTTTGTGGATCGGGCACTTAGGTAGAAATTATGCGGCGGTGTAACTTAAATAGGAAAAATTACGTTGCGCCGCTTCTTTGTGGATTACCCCCTTAATTTTTAACATTAGATTGAGGCTCATTTTGTCAAGGGGAATCGGGTGGTTTTTTTTTAAATCGAAGCAGTACTTACCGTTTTAGAGATAGATCTTCTCCACCGCTTCCGGGTATGGGCTGCGGGACTGGGAGTTCCTATTTGATTGACAGGCTTCCGACGGTCGCATACATCGCGTCACGATTTTCCGAAAGTAGCCGAACGTCGGTGCGCAGGCGCTGTATAGAGCCGCACCGACGTTCGGCTTCTTTCGGCTACTCGTGACGCGATGTATGCGACCGTTGGAAGCCTGTCAATCAAATAGGAACGCCCAGTCCCGAAGACCATACCCGGAAGCGGCGGAGAAGATCTATCTCTAAAACGATTTTAACAAAAACACCCGATTCCCCTTGACAAAATGAGCCTCAATCTAATGTTAAAAATTGTTTTTCGGGTGAACTCCCGCTTTAAGCTTTGACACAAAAATAAAATAAATGGAAGCTGGGAAGCTAATTGGTTTCTATGCAGAGCTGCACCAGATTTTGCACTCTCTAGTTTTAGTAAATCAAATCCATAATGTCATGACGCATGGACATTTTTTTTAAAGGACCTTAGGTCATTATATATCTCATGATGAATTATGGTGGGCAAGTATTGAGGGCACAACTGCTCTTGGGCCTGTGATTTGATGGACATAATGTCATGATGCATGGACATAGTTTTTTTTAAAGGACCTTCGGTCATTACATATCTTATTGTCAAGGGTGCAAGTATGGTGAGCACAACTGCTTATGGACATGTGACCATGATTTCAACTACTCTACTACCCTAGCTCATAACGTATCCCGGGCCACGGGCCACTTGATATGAACCTTTATTTTTTTATATCTTTAAATTCTGCCCAACCACGAAAGCCATCCCCTGGAGTTGCCAACTGGCTATCATACCCTTTCTATATAGGCAAAAATATGTGAACAACCCGCCAAATGATTTGAGCTTAGGTGTTTCTAGTGAAGGGTAGTAATAATGCTACAGCATCCAAAGACGTTTTATACAATTGTGCACTTCCAACCTTATGGTAACAGTTTGGGGAGGGCCCTTTTATGTTCCATGACTGTACCCCTGTGCACAAAGCCAGCTCCATGGGTTGACGAGTCCGGTGTAGAGAAACTTGAGTGGCCTACACAATGCACTGACCTCAGCCCTATTGAACACGTTTAGGATACATTTGAATGCTGATTATGAGCCAGGTCTTCTCATCCACCATCAGTGCCTGACCTTACAATTGTTCATTTGGCTGAATGGGGACTAATTCCCACAAACATATTCCAAAATATTCAGAAGAACCTTCCTAGGAGGGCAGAGACTGTAATAAATGCAAAGTCGGGTCAACTCCATATTAATGGTTTTGGAGTGGATTGTCAAACAAACTTTTACGGTGTGATTGTGACGTGTTTGGCCAACTGTTCTGTCAGAATTCCTACAACTTGCAAATGATTCAAATTCTTTCAAGGTACTTATATACACTATATTGTCAAAATTATTGGGGCACCTGCCTTTACACACACATGAACTTTAATGGCATCCCAGTCTTAGTCCGTAGGGTTCAATATTGAGTTACATACAAATTGAAACTCTTAAGGTTTGACCTCATATTATCTGATTTTGGTAAATCTGAAGACAAAAATCTGCAGAAAATGGAATAGTGTGTATGGGGTCTCAGTCTGTAGGGTTCACTATTGAGTTGGCCAACCCTTTGCAGCTTTAACAGCTTCAACTCTTCTGAGAAGGCTGTCCACAAGGTTTAGGAGTGTGTCTATGGGAATGTTTGACCATTCTTCCAGAAGCGCATTTGTGAGGTCAGGCACTGATGTGGACCAGAAGGCCTGGCTCGCAGTCTCCATTCTAATGCATCCCAAAGGTGTTCTATCAGGTTCAGGTCAGAACTCTGTGCTGGCCAATAAAGTTCCTCCACCCCAAACTTGCTCATCCATGTCTTTATGGACCTTGCTTTATGCACTGGTCCAAATCATTTGGTGGAGGGGGGATTATGGTGTGGGGTTGTTTTTCAGGGGTTGGGCTTGGCCCCTTAGTTCCAGTGTCGGGAACTCTTAAGGCGTCAGCATATTAAGACATTTTGGACAATTTCATGCTCCCAACTTTGTGGGAACAGTTTGGGGACCTTCCTGTTCCAACATGACTGGACAACAATGCACAAAGCAAGGTCCATAATGACATGAATGAGTGAGTTTGGGGTGCCATTAACGTTCATGTGCGTGTTAAGGCAGGTGTCCCAATACTTTTGGCAATAGAGTATATATATGTGTAATATATATATATATATATATATATATATATATATATACACATATTATACACAATTTTTCCGATGTAACTTGTTCTGTACCTTAGCTAGGGAAGCGTTATGTGTTGAGGCCTTATCCTGAACAGCGAACACCTACATGTCTTTCACAACTTTCAATTTCGAAAGCACAGCCTGCCCATTGCAGGGAGAGTGACACAGTCCTGTAAAGGAGACCAAGCACAGATAGATTAGACAATTAGATTTCACATTAATAATGTACGACCCCTTCAGCCAATGATGTCACACGATGTTGATTTGTAGGCTCTTCACCAGCAATATTGCGTGTTGACAGGCCTTTGTCGCACCCCTCCCTGGCACTGTATGTTTTACCATGCCTTATTTTATACATTATTTATTTAGCCTAATTGATGTGCTCAACTCCATGTTACTTATACATGAGGAGAAATTCCGTTACCAAGGAAGAGGAATTAGCTTGATGTCTACAAAGAGCCCGATCACAACACTACCGCCTGTTTTTGGGTGGATTGGCCCTTTAAAATAGGTAAACAAAGACATATTTAGTACATCTCTGCAATTTATAAGCACATCTCCCCGTGTTTTATCCCCTTAAAAAAAAAGTACAGATATCTGATACAAAATATCTGTTGATCTGCAAGAAGTCGAGAGAGCTCCCAACTTTCTGTTTTAGCTGACAACTTTGCCCTTTCCTCATCTTTAGAACATAAGTAGCCAGATTCTGAGAGAGTTAAGCCGGCGTATCAGTAGATACGCCATCGTAACTCTGAATCTGCGCCATCATAAATTTAAGTGTATTCTCAAATTGAGATACACTTAAATCTAGCTAAGATACGACCGCGGGCGCCGTCGTATCTTAGCTGTCTATTTAGGCCGGCCGCTAGGGGCGCGTACGCTGATTTACGCCTAGAATGCGTAAATCAGCCAGATACAACTATTCACGAACGTACGCCCGGCCTTCGCAGTAAAGATACGCGGTTTACGTAAGGCGTTTTCAGGCCTAAAGATATTCCACCAAAAAGATGGAGCAGCCAATGTTAAGTATGGACGTCGGACCCGCGTCAAATTTAATTTTTTTTACGTTGTTTGCGTAAGTTGTCCGTGAATGGGGCTGGGCATAATTTACGTTCACATCGAAACCAATAAGTCTTTGCGGCGTAATTTGGAGCATGCGCACTGGGATATGTCCACGGACGGCGCATGCGCCGTTCGTTAAAGACGTCAATCACGTCGGGTCACGTTTCATTAGCATAAAACAAACCCACCTCTTCACAATTTGAATTAGGCGCGCTTAGGCCGGCACATTTACGCTACGCCGCTGTAACTTAGGACGCAAGTGCTTTGTGAATACAGCACTTGCCTCTCTAACTTACGGCGGCGTAGCGTATATGAGATACGCTACGCCTGCGTAACGTTAAGCCCATCTACGTGAATCCAGCTAAAGGTGTTGTTCTGTAGTCCAGCAGGGGAGAACTCAGTGCAGCAGAGGAAACAGACACAAGTCTTTCAAGTTTACCAACGGAAAAAATAAATACATAGATAACCTCCATATACAGATCCCTAAACTCACAGTTGATCCAGAGGAAGAAAAACAACCCCCTTATAAATCATGGTCCAAATTGCTTCAGCGGCAGAAAGAAATCCTTATTGACCCCCAAGGGAATTGAATATTCCCCAGATCAACCGTCTCTGGTGTTATTACTCATAATATTTGGAAAAAATTGAGCCAAATCAGGTAGTTAAATGGCACAGATTCAGAAGTCAAATCCATCCAGCTCACATTTAAGGAGGTATCTGGACCCAGTGGATTACATAGAGCTTACAGTAAAGTAAACTGAGAGTCATTTCTGGCATCTGCAGTGTTTGTTGAACAAAATAAGCTGTTCACTGTTCTCAGTGCTTATCAAACCCCTGTAAAACAAAAAAGTGGACTATAAAATCACAATACACAAAAATGCACATGTGGGTACAGAGACAGCCAAACCTCCAAAGGGGGGGGGGCTTCGAACCCTGAACTCCCCAGGGTGCAAGGCTCCTGACGGGGACAAGGCACTCCATAGTCTACTTAGTTCAAAGCCAGGTTGACCCCACTTCTTAGTGACTTGCTAAAATTGGTTATCCAAGCAGGGCTGCTGATAGGGGGGGGCACCAGTCCTCTTGTAGGGGGCCCAAGCACACAGGGGGGCTCACACAGGGAGGGGAACTAGTGATGGACAACAATTACAGATCTCTTCTTTGAGCAGCTGAAAGCTGGTCTCTCCCCCTCGCCCCGCTGCCAGCTTTTATCTGCTGAGAAAGAGACAGTCGTCCCTCACAAATCCTTCTCCCTGTAAGCCCCCCTCCCATTTTAGCTCTGCTAGGTGAGGTTGTTACCTCTGTAACTTTGTTTCATTCCCTGCAGTTCCTCCCTTCTCATCTTCCCTGTCTCTCTGATCCCAGGGCTCCAACTGCCCAGCTGTATAATTTTTTCATCTTCATTTTTATTTATTAACTCAGGATAATCTTTTAGATTTAGCAGGAATTCTGTGAGTTATGTTGAATTTGTGTCTGCTAATAATATAGCGAAATATAGCTTTAATATTTTCTTAGGGGGGTGTCAGGTAGTCTGTACGGGGCCCCACGATTTCTGTCAGCAGCCCTGCATCCAAGTACTTGGTGGGGGGCTCTCCCTTAGACCCTAACCCATCTGGGTCACAAGGTCCTGCATGGTCTACCTCAGCCAGTTGGACCCCACTTCTTAGGGACCTACCAAAGCCTGTCCTCCAAGTACTTGGTGGGGGGGGGGGGGGACTGTCCCGAAGAGAGACCTCCTGGTTGGGGAGAGGAAAAAGGCCCGAAGGCCACCGATCCTCCCCTCAACATCAGGGCAGGGCCCGGTAATCTAAACCCTTAAGCCCTGTACACACGGGCCAGAATCTCGTCAGGAAAAAAAACGTTGTTTTTCCTGATGAGATTTTTGGCAAGATTCTCTTGCCGGCCGAGTGTACACACACTCAATTCAAAAGAACCGCCGTTCTTTTGAATGGCACGAACGCGGTGACATCACTGAGTACGACGAGCATACGCTCGTCACATTCGATGCCATTGCCGCCATCTTGCTTCACCCTACCTATTCCTTGGAAGCTACCGCGCATGCGTCAAAGTCATTTCGAGCATGCATGGGTTTCCACGGCAACAGGTAAGTATACAGACGCTCGGGTTTCTCGGCACTGTCGAGAATCACGGGAAAATAGAGAGCAGGTTCTCTATTTTTCTCGTCGAGATTCTGGGCAGTTTTCTTGATGAGAAACCTGAAAGCCTCGTACACACGCTCGGTATACTCGGCAAGAAAGCTCTGCCAGCAGTTTTCTTGCTGGTTTTTGCCAAGAAAACCGAGCGTGTGTACGAGGCTTTAGTGTAGGTGCATGAATATAAAAAACAATCCTACTGCTTGTAGGCTCAGAACTGCTCTTTACTTGATCTGTGGTTCCAAGTGGATCCCTCCCTGCTATTTTCCCCACCAGAGTCACCAACAAAGGCTTGTTTTTGGACGCGCGCTCATGGTTGGACACATGATCAGAAACCTTACAGACGATGAGTGACTCTAGCATGTTTCCGTTTAATATACTACCATGAAAAATACATTCCACACCATAATCTAGAGGTTGAAAAAAGCAGAAAGAAGACATTTTGACTCTGTGCCTATCTCTGTAGGTCAGGAAAAGGGCTGAAGATTACATTTTTGGACACATTGGCCCGGATTCACATACATTGGCGCATATTTATGCTGGCGTAGTGTATCGAATATACGCTACGCCGACGCAGCGCAGAGAGACAAGCACAGTATTCAGGAAGCCAGTGCTCCCACTCGCTCTCAAATCTACGCTGGGTTTCCTCAGCGTAAGCCAGCGTAGGTGGAAGTGGGCGTGAGCCATGCTAATGAGGCGTGACCCCATGCAAATGATGGGCCAAGCGCCATAGAAGTACTTAAAACTAACGTGGCATGCGCCGTCCCGTGGCCGCATCCCTGTGCGCATGCTCAGAATCACGTCGCAACTACTCCCTAAGATACGACGGATCACTGCCTACCACGTGAACCTACGCCCAGCCCTATTCATGTACTACTTAAACAACGTAAAATACGACGGCTGTGTTCCCTGGTCCATACCTTAGCATGAGTTGCGCCTCATATATGGTGAATAACTTTACGCCGGACGTACGACTTACGCAAACCGCGTATATTATGCGCCGGGTGCAAGTACGTTCGTGAATCGGCGTATCTCCCTCATTTGCATATGTGCGTAGAAAATCAATGGGAACAGCAAATGCGCCCAGCGTAAATATGCGCCCACGATACGACGGCGTAGGCAAGTTAAGTTGGTCGTAGGAAGCCTATTTTTAGGCGTATCTCAGATTGTGGGCACGGCGCACAGATACGACGGTGCATAGTTACACTTACGCGGCGTATCTCCAGATACGTCGGAGCAAGTGCTTTGTGAATCTGGACCTAAATATATTAGGAGAAGTTGTGTATATGCAATGTAACTCCAGTTCTTGAGAATAGGTGGGATAGTTCCCAGATGAGTCAGTGGCAGCTGGTTTGATGAGCAGTGTCACATTGCTCTGTGTTGCAACAAGAGACGAGAAATCCATTGTCACAATGTTTGCTGGCATGGAAGAACACATGATACAGTGTATCAAATCATGTTCCATCTGTACTTCCACCTACAGTAGAATAAGTAGATAGTCATTCTACTGTATATTCCTAGGAACAATCCCACCTATTCTGTATATTCATCTGGGAACTACCCCACCTATTCTCAAGAACTGGAGTTACATTGCATAAACACAACTTCTCCTAATATATTTAGTCTTATGTAGGATAGGATACGACAAAGGCCAATAAACCTCAAGTACAACTTGCTTCTTATAAAAGAATAATTCATAAGGTAAAGAACTAAAAGTAATTTCGGGAAAGTTTTGGCCTTAATTAGAGAACTTTCGCTGCACAGAACGCTACACTTTTCCTGCCCAATGTTCTGAGGGCCCTTTTTACACGTACGGACCGTATGTCCGCATTTTCATCCGTCCGTTTGCGGATGAAAACGGGACATACATGGGTCCCTATGTGATTACAGATGTCAGCGGATGAACATCCGCTGACACCCGTAATTTGTCCGCCTCCGCAAAGATCCTCTTTTTCTTCTGTCTGCCGGATCGAATCGGATGAACACGGACATACGGTCCGTGTTCGTCCGATCCCCCATAGGGGAGAGCGGAGGAAACACAGGGCGGTCCCTGCACAGTGTGCGGGGACCGCCCTGTCAGCTGCCAGCTCAGCGGGGATTTTACGGAGGATCCCCGCTGAGCTTCTGTCATTTTCTGTAAACTTCAATACGATATGGCAACCTAAAGGCATTCTGTACACCAATGGTATAAAGAACGACTCCAAAATTGGAATTAATCCATCAAAAACAGAAATAAATACAGCGCTTAGAATTTTCTATGGGGTTCAATTAAAGCAACTTTGATGCTATCCCCTTGCGGTCAATCAAAACCACCTATTTATGGCATAGTCAAAAGTGGCAAAAATTGCCAAAAAGATCATTACTGATCCGCTTCGTGTGAAAGGGCTCTAAGGCAAACAGGGCTTTACTATACAACAAATGTAAATAAAATGTTTAAAGAATTAAAATACACATATGTGAAAAATATAAGCACAACGTAACTGTTTTGCATAAATGTCAATGTGCTTTAACCACTTAACCCCCGGACCATATTGCTGGTCAAAGACCAGAGCACTTTTTGCGATTCGGCACTGCGTCGCTTTAACTGTGTCCTATGCCTGCATACTTTTGCTGTGTCCCTCATTTCCATCTCAAAAAGTTGAAGTATGTATATAGTATTGTGATTTTTTTTATACTAAAATATCATAAACTTAACTACTTGGCGTAGCTATACGTCGGCTCTCTAAGCGGCCACTAGGGGCGCTTGCGCACCCCCCGCTCGCCCCGCTGCATATGACTGCAGAAAAGCAATCCATCATAACCCATTTTTTATAGGGGTGGCAAGGGATGCCATTAATGTAAATGAGCCCTTAAATACAGTGTGAAATGGTTAGAGCCTTTGTGCATTGTTAATGCTGTCTGTGCTCCCATCAGGCAAATTTCTTCGTATTTCTTGTCTATTTGACAGAACAGTAACTGACTGAAAATCTGTACTTACATAGGTCCCCATAAAGCAGTATAATTCTATATTATTCTTCTGCTGCACTTATATGTTGTCATAGACTGTAGAAGTGCCTTTAAATACATCTGGCACATATCTATTCTGGCTTTATAAAATGATTTATTAAATTATTTAGTTTTGTTTACAATTAGGGATTACAGGTTCAGCCAAGAGGAGGGATTTGGCTTTTAGGTACAATTAAACATTTCCAACTTTTGAGTATGTCATCGATATATCTGAAATTCAATTTCAAGAAAAATAGATGCAGATGTGAGAGGGATTAAGACATTTTTAAAACATGAAACACCACAGTATCTCTAAAGTGCTCTCCAGGAACATTTCCCAGCTCCAGGAACCCAATATTTAGGTTTTGGGGCAGTGGATCCACACTTGCATGACAGGTGTGGTCTTCATACCCAACCATTACTTCGGACCATAAACTAGTCAATATGGTGGATACATTATTAGTGCTTTTACCTTGTAAAGGTGGGGTCCTATGCCCATCAGGGACTCAATGTTCTTGTATGTTCTCTTCATGCGTGTGGGTGTCATTTAGGTGTGCCTTTTCTTCCCACAATTCATTAATCTTCTGATAAATAAATCTGCCTCTGGCTAAATTGGCACCACCATGTGTGCTTTTGAGTGTGGCAGGTACATTAATATTAAAGAGATGAATGGTTCAGGTTTCTTGGTTCACATAAAGCAAAAAAGTTTATCATTAGTAGGAAAATAACATTTTTAATGATAGAGCTGGTTAGCATTGACAATCAGGAACCTTTTTATGGATAAATATTTTTAGGGTAAAACTGGGGCTGCTGGCATGAATGTAAGTGGAGGTGCCATTTAATATATTTTTGGAATCTGATGACTATGATGGTGGTCCATATAAAAGGCTTTTAACCCATGAGTCTGTTAAAAGTCCATGCTCAACCTTTTTACCCTAGAGGAACCCTAGAAAAAATGCTCAGGTCTCCTAAAACCATTGGGTCTTCTAAAGGGTCAGTGAGAATAAATTGCCCCTTACAGTGGAGGTCAGTGGAAAAATGTCTCACTTAAAGTGGTAGGCAGAATGCTACCTCTGCAGATAGGTAAAAAGTTGCAAAAAGTGGCACAAGTCCTGGAACCAGCACTGTCAAATGGGATGCCAATCAGCCACAGCTCAAGGAAGCCTCAGCAAGCTCTGGAGGAAAGCTAATGGAAAAAGACTGCTGTTAAGCATGACCACCTCTACAAATACCCTTGACCCAGCAATGAGCAAGGTTTCAATATTGTTCATTGGGTACAATAGATGCTTCATAGGTCCACCCTGGTCTAATGAACCAATGCTGATAATAGGTACACATGTGACCATAGTACTTGGTTTTAAAAATCAGGTCTCCCAACCTGAAGATAAGGTTGTTCTGTGTGGCAGAGCTGTTTACATTTTAGAACTGAATGGACAGAAATACAAATCTTTTGACAAGTCAAACAGATACTCCATCAGTGTATGTAGTCTTTTCCTGGAGTTCAGAATGTTGGACTTTGTAGTGAAAATGGTTTGTATTCTAGGTTTAGTTTTTATATTTAAATGTTTTTTTTCTCCTTTTTGTAGGTTTTCCCGGTCCGATGAGCTGTCCCGACACCGACGGTCTCACTCCGGGGTCAAGCCTTACCAGTGCGCCGTCTGCGAAAAGAAATTTGCCCGCAGCGACCACCTGTCCAAACACATCAAGGTGCACAGATTTCCAAGGAGCAGCCGCTCTACCCGCTTATCAAACTGAACGTATCAGCGACCTGCGTAGAGTTGAAGCCCAAAGCACTTTGTCCATCTCCCCATCGTAACTTATTGTGTGTATTAAAAAAAAAAAAAGACCTTTTTCGGTTTCGACTGGACAGTTGTACTCCACATTTATTTAACATGGCTGTGAATGGAGCATCCTGGAAGGACCAGGGAATTCATCTGCGCCACATTCTGGAAGTTAACGGTTATATGGGAGGGGGATATTAAATAACTTAATTCCGTTATTTTATTTTTTTTCTCTTTTGAAGTCCAATTATTGGGTCAGTAAATGTGTATCTTTTAAAGTATCTTCAGTTCAAATAATAATTTAATAGAACATAAACTCAAAATATTTAAAACTGGTCACCACTTCAACCGGCCACTTTGTATAGAAATCACTTGTGGCTCATAAAGTGTCCTCCCAGCAAAGGTGCTAAATATAGAGAAAAATAGCAATATGTATATATAAAATGTGCATTTAAAAAAAGGGCAGGTTTTATAAAAGTTTGATATGCTTGGATGTTTTTAATGTGGCAAAAAAGAAATTATAGGATTATATATAATATCCGCATATGTCATACTGTTTAAAAGCTGCTACTAGGCAGACAACTTGTTGGCTAAACCCACCCGCAAGCCATTTTGTTGGTTTCCACCAGCAGCCGTCTTGCTTGCTAAGTCCACACTATTAAGCCACCAGAGGCGATCATGTTGATGGCCACTACCAGCAGCCCCTAAATCCACATGCTCAAGAAAACAGAGGATGCCATGTTGTTGTTTACTACAAAGCAGCCATCTTGCTAGCTAGCTAAGCTTACACCATGAAGTGAACAGAGACAGCCATGTTGTTGGTTACTACCAGCAGCCATCGTGTTGGCTGAACCCACAGTATCAATAAAACAGAGACAGCTATATTGTTGGTTACTTCTAGGCACCATTTTGTTGGCTGAACCTACACTCTTGAGAAAACAGAGCAAGTCGTGTTGATGGTTCCTACTATTTAACCATCTTGCTAGCTAGCTAAGCTTACACCATGAAGTGAACAGAGACAGCCATGTTGTTGGTTACTACCAGCAGCCATCGTGTTGGCTGAACCCACAGTATCAATAAAACAGAGACAGCTATATTGTTGGTTACTTCTAGGCACCATTTTGTTGGCTGAACCTACACTCTTGAGAAAACAGAGCAAGTCGTGTTGATGGTTCCTACTATATAACCATCTTGCTTGCTAGCTAAGCCTACAGTCTCAAGTAAACAGAAAGAGCCATGATGTTGGTTACTACCAAGCATCATCTTGCTAGCTAAGCCCACATTCTCAAGCAAACAAAGGCAGCCATGTTGTTGGTTGATACCAGTTGGCTGAACTTTATCTCTCAAGAAAACAGAGGATGGCGTGTCAATTGTTAGTATTAGGCAGCCATATTGCTAGCTAGTTATTGTGTTGGCTGAAACCACACTATCAAGAAAACAGAGACAGCCATGTTGCTGGTTACTACTAGGCACCATCTTGTTGGCTGAACCTACACTCTTGTGAAAACAGAGCAAGCCATGTTGATCGTTCCTACTATACAACCATCTTGCTAGTTAGCTAAGCCTACACTCTCACGTGAACAGAGGCAGCCATGTTGTTGATTCATCTATTTTGTTGGCTAAACTTATACTCTTCAGCCAGCAAAGGCAGCTCTGCTCTTGCTTTCTTCCATCACCCATCTTTTTGGCTAAACCCTTAGGCCCCGTACACACAACCGAGTTTCTCGGCAGAATTCAGCCAGAAACTCGATCGGAGCTGTATTCTGCCGAGAAACCCGCCGTGTGTACACTTTCGGTCAAAGAAACCGACGAGAATCTCGTCGTGCCAAATAGAGAACATGTTCTCTATTTCCTCATTACTCAATGAGATAATTTGGCTCGCCGAGATCCTCGACGGCTTCACAAGAAACTCGACGAGCAAAACGATGTGTTTTGCTCGTCGAGTTTCTCGGCCGTGTGTACGGGGCCATACACACAAGCAATGGCAACTATGTTAGTAGTCACTACAAGGCTGCCATTTTGCTAACTGAATACACACTCATCAAACAACAGGGAGTGTACATAAGTATAGAAAGTATATCTAGAGAGTTACTGCGGGACAATTGTACAAAAATTAAGGGAAATTTGAAAGCTGCCCATGGCAACTGTTCAAGACATTGATAACTTATGGTTGCCATTGGTATCTTCGCCATTCTTGACAAAGTTTTTGTACATCAGCCCTACTGAATGGTGACACAAGAAAGACATCTCCCATTGACTATCTTTCAATAAAGGATTCTTGGAGAAACAAGATGACAATGTTTGTCCTTTTAACAAAGATTAACTTGGTCACCATATAGGCTAAATAAGTCTTCACCAAACACGAGGGCTTTTCATAAAGATGGAAATACAAAGAGCAGTAACCCATTGCGGCCAATCAGATTATTCTTTACCAAAGGCATATCACTGGAAGAAAAAACCCCATTGGTTGGTTTGCCTCAATTAAAAAGTTGGTCTATCCTAAATTATGATAGAAAAAGATAAATTCTGCCCCATCTCTTGATTTTATCTATCTCCACACCTTGAAGCGGAGGTTCACCCAAAAAACATCTATACTGTATAAGATCATATTCGTTATACTTCCAACATGTACAGTAGGCCTTTTTTTTTTTTTTTTGTCTGTACATACCTTATTATGGCTATTTTCAATCCGGCTTCCGGGTAGTCACTCCCGCGGGAGTAGGCGTTTCTATGCAATATTGGAATACGGAGTTTCCAAAAGAACCCGAACATGCAGAGATGCGAGTCAGCTCTACACGGCGCCTGCGCACCGACTAGGAGCCGTGTAGAGCTGACTGCGCAGGCGCCGTATAGAGCTGACGTGCAGCTCTGCATGTTCGGGTTCTTTTGGAAACTCTGTGACACTCGTGACGCGCCTATGCAATAGGGGGGGGGGGGCCTTATCCGGCCAGGGGGGAACTTTCTCTCAAGGACGTCAATCATCTGGCCGAAGTCCCAGATGACATTGCGCCGCAGCATAGAAACGCCTACTCCCGCGGGAGTGACTACCCGGAAGCCAGATTGAAAATAGCCATAATAAGGTATGTACAGCCAAAAAAAAAAAAGGGCCTACTGTACATGTTGGAAGTATAAAGAAAATGATCTTATATAGATGTTTTTTGGGTGAACCTCCACTTTAAGTCATGCCAGGCCTAGGCCTTACCTGTTGGCATAGCTACTCCTAGTGTTTTTGGTTTTTGAGCCTTTCTGTGGAACTTTTCCATTTCTCAGTAAATAAAAATACCCCCCCCCCCCCCCCCCAAAAAAAAAAGGATATAGAAAAATAGATATCACACAGTGACATTATGGCTGAATGCAGACCTTCTTAGGAACAGAAACCACACCAGTATTTATTAGTCGTGGCAAAAATCACTTTTATAAATTGTATAAAACGACTGTTATGTACTAAAATACTTTTTTGCACATTTTGGCCTATATTATTTTCTTGTGAACAAAGAATGTATCACCGTATCGGATGTTACAAATCCTTTGCAAGGTCTCAATATGCCAAAAAACATCCTTCGGATCCTAAACCAGTCGGCCATTTTATGAGGGATCGGCTCTGTTCTTCTGATGGGCAAACCAGGTCCATACTAGCTGGAAAATAATACACTTTTCACAAATAATTTGCCACTATTATCTCAAAGGATGAAGAAAAAAATGTGCTATTTTTTAATCCTGTATTAAAAAAAGCTAATAAAAAACGAGAATTAATTCTTTTTTTTTTTTTTTTTAGAGTATAACCTTTCGCTGCAAGGCTATTAAAAAATACTGATACTTTATATACATATCCTTTACACCGAAAATATGCACAAACCTAGGAGGATTCTTTATTTTCATTACCTATAAATCCTTGCCTTTCAGTAATAAATAAATAATTAGATAATACATCTTAATAATATTTATGAAAATATTAATAATACAAATAATGCAAAATAATACATTTACAAAGGTAGAATCATTGGTGGGTGAGTTATATGCCGCAACAATTAAAAAAAATATATACAGAATGTATTCCAATATTGCCATTTTATTTCGTTTTTTTCTTTTACTTGTTACTAAGCTGTGATTGCCTCTGGTTCTGTTTAAAAAAAAAAAAGAGCCTTCATTCTTATAATATACAGTATATCAAATACTGCAGATTTTTGGCCTTTTTTTTTTTTATTAAAAAAATCTGTGTGTTTATGATTGTGTTTTAGTTACAGTACAACAATATCCTCATTAAATCTATTTTTATATTACAAGTGCGGTGTTTAGTTTTCTACCAAAAACAATGTGTATGAACTATTTTATATCCGATGCGTTTCACCCCTCCAGTGCCTCACCGATGACCACTGAACAAAATATCGCCAGGAAAATTGTATCTTTTACCCATGTGTGGTAAAAGAAAACATATTTTTTTTGCGTTTGTGTCCTGAGGTTGAAATATTACTGTTAATTATTTTTTGAAGACAAATTCTGCCTTAATAGAAGACAATGGAAATCAGAGAAAAAGTGTTTATTTTCTGTATACCAAGCGAAAAAAAAAAAAAAAACTATTTTCTGTAAGCTGTCTTAAACTGTTTTGTTGCTGGATTTTTCGGAATAGTGCTGCTTTTGTGATATATATATAGGTCTCTCTGGCTTCAAAGGGGTTAATCATCCGTGCATTCCTTATCAATGTAGATGTATGTGTGTATCAGACAATCTTGTATCAAAGGCAGGTTCGCTACGGTTGTTCATTGGCGCCAACGAAAGTTAAAATGGACTCTTATCATTTTGCATTGATGGTCAAAGTAGCTAGCCCTACATGTTCTCCAGAAAAGAAAACAACGTGTCCGAGCCATTTTTGGGTCAATATCCAACATTGGGCCACCACAAACAAAATGGCCGCTTCTACCAAGTGCAGCTGAATGATCCCTTCGGACAGCTCAGATATCAAACTATAAATGCAGGGAGCATGGAACCAGATCAATTATCACTTTAAATGCTCCTATGTATCAAGTTTTTGGAGGTTCGGGGTTGACAGGGATCCCCGCCATCTTCCTTTCTTATCAGTCTGCCTATGAACAAGACGTTTACTCCTCCTCTTATGAATGTATGTAAATACTGTATATATATATATATAGAAAGCTCCATATAAAATAAATGCCTTTAATAATGTATCAGAATTTTATGTAAATTAATTCAAAAGTTTAAATATCTCTATGATGCCATGTACATAAAATAATACTGTATTTTTCTTCTATGGTCCTCATAAAAAAGTATATTTACTTTGACAATAAACTGAAAAAAAAATAGTTTGTTTACTTGTTTTTATTATTTTTTTTTAATGGGTTTGTGAATATATATATACAGATATTTAATTATTTATTTATTTTTATTAGGTTTGTGAATATACACTTAGGCCCACACACTGGGGCGTTTTTCATACGGTACAGCACTAAAAATAGCGCTGCTATACCACATGAAAAATCATGCCCTGTAGTGCTCAATGTGAAAGCCCGAAGGCTTTCACATTGAAGCAGTGCGCTAGCAGGAGCGCACCAAAAGTCCTGCTAGCCGCATCTTTACCGCGGTATAGGAGCGGTGTGTTCACCGCTCCTATACCGCGCCTTCCCATTGAAATCAATGGGAAAGCGCGGTAATACCGCGGTATTAACCCTTTTTTGGCCGCTAGCGGGGGTTAAAACCGCACCGCTAGCGCCCGAATATCGCGGTAAATACGACAGTATAGCCGCGCTACAAATAGCCTCAGTGTGAAACCAGCCTTACGCTTAATACACTTCTCTTCTTTGTCCGACCAAAACCACATCGGGATTCTGACGGAATTCCATTGGAGGAAAAGAGAACATGTTCTCTATCTAAACTCTGATGAAATTACTCCGATGGGGCATTCACACGGTTGGAATTTCCGATGGAAAAAATCCATCTGACTTTTTCCATCGATCGTGTGTACGGGACTTCATTTGATCCCCTATGGCAGGGGTGGGCAATCTCGGCCCTCCTGCTGTGGTGAAACTACAAATCCCATCATGCCTCTGCCTCTAGGAGTCATGCCTGTGATTGTCAGGGTCTTGCAATGTCTCATGGGACTTGTAGTTTCACCACATCTGGAGGGCCGATGTTGCCTACCCCTGCCCTATGGTCTGCTAAATATACAGTGCCTTGAAAAAGTATTCACACCCCTATACTATTCTATTGTTTTATTTTCTATTATTTTCTTTTATATTTTTATAATTTTTAAAGGTAAAAAGTGCATTTTATATAAAACTATATACAGTGCCTTGAAAAAGTATTCATACCCCTTGAAATTTTCCACATTTTGTCATGTTACAACCAAAAAACGTAAATGTATTTTATTGGGGGTTCATGTGATAGACCAACACAAAGTGGCACATAATTGTGGAAGGAACTTTTTTTTTTTTACAAATAAATATGTGAAAAGTGTGGCATGCATTTGTATTCAGCCCCCCTGAGTAACTACTTTTTGAGGATGTCTCTACCAGTTTTGCACTTCTAGAGAGGGACATTTTTGCAAAATAGCTTAAGCTCTATCAGATTGGATGGAGAGCGTCTGTGAACAGCAATTTTTAAAGTCTTACCACAGATTCTCAATCGGATTTAGGTCTGGACTTTGACTGGGCCATTCTAACACATGAATATGCTTTGATCTAAACCATTCCATTGTAGCTCCGGCTGTATGTTTAGGGTCGTTGTCCTGCTGGAAGGTGAACCTCCGCCCAGTCTCAAGTCTTTTGCAGACTCTGAGGCCCCGTACACACCATAGAATCCATCCGCAGATAAATCCCATTAAATGGGTTTGAGCGGATAGATCCTATGGTGTGTAGTACACGCCAGCGGATCTTTATCCGCGGATATATCTCCCCTGGGATGGATTCCAGCAGATCGGATATTCGCTGACATGCTGAACAAATCCATCTGCTGGAATCCATCCCAACGGATGGATCCGCTGGTCTGTATAGACTCACCGGATCCATCCATCCAAAGGGATTCCCCGCACGCGTCGTAATGATTTGACGCATGCGTGGAATTCCTTATATGACAGCGTCGCGCCCGTCGCCGCGTCATAATCGCGGCGACGGCGCGACACGTCATCGCCAGAGGATTTCCGCGCGGATTTCAATGCGATGGTGAGTACACTCCATCGCATAGAAATCTGCGGAAATCTTTGAGAGGATTTATCCGCGGAAACGGTCCGCTGGACCGTATCCGCAGATAAATTCTCTCGTGTGTATGGGGCCTAACAGGTTTTCTTCTAAGATTGCCCTGTATTTGGCTCCATCCATCTTCTCATCAACTCTGACCAGCTTCCCTGTCCCTGGTCAAACATTCCCATAGACACACTCCTAAACCTTGTGGACGTTCTTCCCAGAAGAGTTGAAGCTGTTATAACTGCAAAGGGTGGGTCAACTCAATAGTGAACTCTACGGACTGAGACCCCATACACACTATTCGTTTTTCTGCAGATTTTTGTCTTCAGATTTACTAAAATCATATAATATGAGATCAAACCTTTAGGCCGCGTACATACACGATCAGTCCATCCGATGAGAACGGTCTGAAGCTGACTGATGGTCTGATGTGCGTACACACCATCGGTTAATGAACGCGGTGACGTAAAACACAACGACGTGCTGAAAAAAACGAAGTTCAATGCTTCCAAGCATGCGTCAACTTGATTCTGAGCATGCGCGAAAGTTTACATGCAAGTGCTTTGTGAATCAAGCACTTACGCTGGAAACTTGCGGCGGCGTAACATAAACGGGATACGATACGCTGCCGCAAATCTACATGAATCTGGCCCATAGTGTATATCTTCACACTTCATATTATGTCTCCAGAATGCAGAAAACAAAAAAACAAAAAATATTATGAAAAAAATTGATAAATATGTTACCAATAGATAAAGCTACATAAATGTTATTGTCAGATCTTTTACAAATGTATCATTAAAAAAGTTTTATTGCAAAAGAAAGAATAATAGCAGTTGTACAAGAATAAAGAATCGTAATCTTTTACAAATTTAAACGTTTTCATAAGTCTTAAACAAATGTTTAGATGGTTTATATTTCCCATTAAAAAAGCTGACTTCCTTTTCTGTAATCCAATAAAGAAACACTGTTGGCGGTTCTCTGTAAGCCTCCTCAGGTCTGAAATAGCAGTTGAAAAAAAAAAAAAAAAAACAGGAAGAACAACATGTAAAATTCAGTATGTTATTATCAGCACATTCATAGTCCAAAGCTCCCAGTTTTGAGCAAATCCACTAAATCTGTCACATTCCTTGTTTATTCATTCTTATATTTCAAAACGTACTGTCAATGCTAATGTACCATGAGCTGTAAATATAATAACTGAAAGCAGGGGTTCCTTAAAGTGGAGGTTCCATCAAAAAAACTATTTTGCTTTAAACTGTAGCTTACGACTAAAAAAGAAAAAAAATATTTTTTTTTTTTTTTTTACTCATCTGGAAATACCTGTTGCTATGCGGTCCCACGAAATCTGCCTTTGAAACCACCTTGGATTCTGACATCATCTCCCTCTAATGCTCCTGGGAAATGTGTGTCATCATTTCCCAGGATGCAGTGCGCTGTCCAATTATCACTCCCCATCCAAGACTTCCAGGAAGTAAATGCCTGTAGGCTTCACAATGCCCACAAGCAAACGGTGTAGATATAGTTTTATAAACTATCTTTTTTGAATATCTATGCGGATCGGCGGCGGATTGTAAAATAGTAAGTGACCAGATTTATATTATAAAAACGCAGGATGAGAGGACATACATTTAAAAAATGCTAATTGTGGTTGGAACTCCGCTTTAAGATCTAAAAAAGGTTATTCTCTATCTAGTTTATTTACTATGGAACTTCCGCTTTTTGGAATCCCCCCCCCCCTCTGGTGTCACATTTGGCACCTTTCAGGGGGGAGGAGGGAGCAGATACCTGTATAATCCAGGTATTTGCTCCCACTTACAGGCATAGATCACCGCGGGGACCTACGCTATTTCCGGTGCCTACTCTGTCCTCCCCCGCTGTGACACAGGTCCCAGAAGACAGCAGGGACCAGTGAAATCGCCCAGCGAGACTCGCGCATGCGCAATAGGGAACCAGGAAGTGAAGTTGCAAGGCTTCACTTCCTGATTCCCTTACCGAAGATGGCGGCAGGCGGCACCGAAGAACGGAGGGACAGATCGGCTTCGGGTGTGGACATCGCCCAAGACAGGTAAGTGTCCTTATATTAAAAGTCAGCAGCTGCAGTATTTGTAGCTGCTGACTTTTTTTTTTTTTTTCGGCGGAACTCTGCTTTAAAGCGGAGGTTCACCCTAAATTTTCACTTTGGATGAAGTCAACTACTAGCCATAGACAAGAAATAATCAACGTTTTTTTTTTTTTTAATCGCCATTGTTACCTTTGTACTGCTGCCGTCTGTGTCCTGTCAATCAAAATTCCCCGCGGGGAGTGGGCGCGTATGATCCTTTTCCCCCCGACCAGTGCTATGCTATGTCTCCTGGGAGTGAGTGCTGAGAATCCCAGGAGACGCGCTGTGCTCTAATCCCGCGATATCGCGCGGGTCACGTGACTGAGCAAGCGTGTAGTGTTGACGGCGTATCCCGGAAGACTACCCTGTGGGCTTCACAGTGCCCGCAGTTAAAATGGAAACGCACATCGCTCGTTTTTATAAAATATCGTTTCCTCGAGAATACAGATTACGGCGGCTAAAGGAGTGGGACACACTGGTGCAGGGGTGCTAAAGGTAGGAGCGCAAGAATAATATATAAAAAAAAAATTGATAACCCGCGGAACCCCCGCTTTAAATAGGGTTCCTCTAGAGCAGTGGTTCTCAACCTTATTAGTGCCGTTAAATATTTCAGACTGTACTGCCCATGCTAATGTAAAATGAGCTAGCATGGGTTCCCCAATGCCGCATACAGACGATCGGAAATTCCAACAACAAAACCGTGAACGGGAGGCCAATAAGAAGAAATTGCTTTAACAATATACTAAGCAAAGTTTTAACAGCATAACTATCGCTTTGGGATGATGGGAAGCACCAAAGGAAAATGGATCTTGTGATTACCATACATTTACGCAGGTCATCTCTGGAAGCCTTTGACCTGGAGGATAATAAGCCCGCAGCCCACTTGTTGTTCAGTTTTTCTGTTTTCCAACCTAAAAAAAATAAAATATTCAGTCTAGTCATGGTTCATCCAAACAAACAGGTGAATCTGCCGAGCTGCTTATGGCGTCAGACCTTCGAGGTTAATCATTACATTGACCCTTAGCTGTTTTTCCAGCTCTTCTTATCCTGTGCCGCTCTGAACATCAACTTGTTTTGTGAATTCCATTCAAATTACTTCTAAAATAACTTGTTTTCTTTACCTGTTTTCTGATATTGTTTTTTTTTTCTTTTGGCTCAGCAATTGAGGACAACATCTTGCATGCCTTGAGAAAGTGGGTTAGAGGCACTGGAAGCCTGGAGACATATTATACTTTTTATATTGTTGCTTTCCTCCAATGGTGTGATGGTGGTATTACTATGGAGAATCTGTGTATTGACCATGATCAGGGCTGCTGATAGGGTGGACCACCAGTCCTCTTGTAGGGGGCCCGCTCGATCGTCAGCCCACTAGCCCCGTATCTTGCTCCGTCCCCTGAGCCCATCCAGCCTCTGGCTCTAATCACATGCTTCTAAAAAATAAAATAAAAAATTGAAATCCATGTGTCCGGCGACCTGTATGTAAATTAGGAGCCGGACTTATGGATTAAGGGGGTGGCACCCCTGCCCCCGCAAGGACGGGCCACTACTGGTGTCCATAAGACACACAGAGTCGGGCTTGGATCTGCCCCTGCTCCCTCCTTGCCAATGGCTCTTGCTGTTGCCTCTGAGCTAATGAGGAATGAGGGAACAGCTGCCCTCATGCACATCGTTGGATCGAGATCAGGCTAAGGTAAGTATTAGGGGGCTGCCATTTGCTGAGGGGCTGTCCAATGAAGAGGACAGTAGCGACCTACAGTCAAGCATGGTGGTGGGAGTGTCATGGTCTGGGGCTGTGTGAGTGCTGCCGGCATTGGCAGGGCCATTGCAACAGGACAGGCAAGCCAAGCAACTGCTTGGGGCCCCGAGCTGACCTGCTGACCACCCCCCCTCCCCACGCAACGCTCTCGCTGCACGGGAGGAGGAAGGAGGAACTTGAAAAAACTCGGATGTCACCTTCGGCAGCCCCCCTCTTCTCAACTTCAACAAACTCAGGTTGTACCCCCTGCTTCTCAACTTGAATGCACCCCCGCCGCTTCTCAACTTGAAAAAACTCAACAACACACCGCCCCCCCGCTTCTCAACTTGAAAACAAATGTTGTTGTCCATTTTGCTTGGGGCCCCCAAATTCCTTCAAATGGCCCTGGGCATTGGGGAGCTACAGTTCATTGCGGGAACCATGAATGCCAACATGTACTGTGACATACTGAAGCAGAGCATGATCCCCTCCCTTCGGAGACTGGGCCGCAGGGCAATATTCCAACATGATAACGACCCCAAGCACACCTCCGAGACAACCACTGACTTGCTAAAGAAGCTGAGGGTAAAGGTGATGGACTGGCCAAGCATGTCTCCAGACCTAAACCCTATTGAGCATCTGTGGGGCATCCTCAAACGGACGGTGGAGAAGCGCAAGGTCTCTAACATCCACCATCTCCGTGATGTCGTCATGGAGGAGTGGAAGAGGACTGCAGTGGCAACCAGTGAAGTTCTGGTGACCTCCATGCCCAAGAAGGTTAAGGCAGTGCTGGAAAATAATGGCGTCCTCACAAAATATTGACACTCTGGGCCAAATTTCGACATTTTCACTTAGGGGTGTACTCACTTTTGTTGATAGTGGTTTCAAAATTAATGGCTGTGTGTTGAGTTATTTTGAAGGGACAGCAAATTTACACTGTTATACAAGCTGTACACTCACTACACAACATTGTAGCAAAGTCTCATTTCTTCAGTGTTGTCACATGAAAAAATATAATAAAATATTTACAAAGATGTGAGGGGTGTACTCACTTTTGTGAGATACTGTATACTCACATTCACACACACATCTCAGGTTTTATTTGATTAGACAGGCCACACAATGGGCCTGATCCACAAAAACCCGGCGCAACGTAATTTTTCCCATTTAAGTTACACCGCCGCAAAATCTCTACCTAAGTGCCCGATCCACAAAGCACTTACCTAGAAATTTTGTAACTTAAATCCGTCCAGCGCAAGGTGTTCCTAATCTAATGGGGCGAGTCCCATTTAAATTAGGCGCGCTCCCGCGCCGGACGTACTGCGCATGCTCCCGACGCGATTTTCCCAACGTGCTTTGCGCGGTTTTACGTTACCCCGAGTTTTGTGAATCGCGCCGGATAAAAAAAGTTGCGTCGGGAAAAAAAAAGATGCGGCGGGAAAATTTTTTTTAACCACTTAATCACCAGGCCTATTTTGGCACTTCTCTCCTTCATGTAAAAATCAAAATTTTTTGGCTAGAAAATTAATCAGAACCCCCAAACATTATATATTTTTTTTTAGCAGACATCCTAGGGAATAAAATGGCAGTCATTGCAATACTTTTTGTCACACCGTATTTGCGCAGCGGTCTTATAAGCGCACTTTTTTTGTGAAAAATTCATTTTTTTGAATTAAAAAATAAGACAACAATAATTTTTGCCCAATTTTTTTATATATTGTGAAAGATAATGTTACGCCGAGTAAAATGATACCCAACATGACACGCTTAAAAATTGCGCCCGCTCGTGGCATGGCGTCAAACTTTTACCCTTAAAAATCTCGATAGGCGACGTTTAAAAAATTCTACAGGTTGCATTTTTTGAGCTACAGAGTAGGTCTAGGGCTAGAATTATTGCTCTCGCTCTAACGATCGCGGCGATACCTCACTTGTGTGGTTTTAACACCGTTTCCATATGCGGGCGCTACTCGCGTATGCGTTCGCTTCTGTGCGCGAGCTCGTCGGGACGGGGCGTTTTTAAAAAAAAATTTTTTGTTTTCTTATTTATTTTTATTTATTTGTATAATTTTTTACACTGAAATAAAAAAAAAAAAATATATCACTTTTATTCCTATTACAAGGAATGTAAACATCCCTTGTAATAGAAAAAAGCATGACAGGTCCTCTTAAATATGAGATCTGGGGTCAAAAAGACCTCAGATCTCATATTTAGGCTTAAATGCAAAAAAAAAAAAAAAAAATTAAACTGTCATTTTTTCAAATGACAGAAAAAAAAAATGTTGCTTTAAGACGCTGGGCGGGACTGACGTTTTGACGTCACTTCCGCCCAGCAGAGATATGGGGACGGGTGGGGAGTGATTTTTCCCTCAGTCGCATCCCCACACAGGTGCCGAACGGTCCCGATCGCCTCCGCCGCTACCGACGGCTCCGGTAAGCGGCGGAGGGCGCGGGAGAGCGGCGGGAGGGGGGGGGGGCCCTCTCCCGCCACCGATAACGGCGATCTCGCGGCGAATCCACCGCGGAGACCGCCGTTATCGTTTACAGGACCGTCGGCACTAAAGATGGATACCTCGGTTGTGGCAGCAGCTGCTGCCGTTACTGAGATATCCATCTTTAACCACTTACCCCCCGGACCATATTGCTGCCCAAAGACCAGAGTACTTTTTGCGATTCGGGACTGCGTCGCTTTAACAGACAATTGCGCGGTCGTGCGACGTGGCTCCCAAACAAAATTGGCGTCCTTTTTTTCCCACAAATAGAGCTTTCTTTTGGTGGTATTTGATCACCTCTGCGTTTTTTATTTTTTGCGCTATAAACAAAAATAGAACGACAATTTTGAAAAAAATGAATATTTTTTACTTTTTGCTGTAATAAATATCCCCCAAAAATATATAAAAAAACATTTTTTTTCCTCAGTTTAGGCCGATACGTATTCTTCTACATATTTTTCGTAAAAAAAATCGCAATAAGCGTTTATTGATTGGTTTGCGCAAAAGTTATAGCGTTTACAAAATAGGGGGTATTTTTATGGCATTTTTATTAATATTTTTTTTACTAGTAATGGCGGCGATCAGCGATTTTTTTTTCGGTATTGCGACATTATGGCGGACACTTCGGACATTTTTGACACATTTTTGGGACCATTGGCATTTTTATAGCGATCAGTGCTATAAAAATGCATTAGATTACTATAAAAATGCCACTGGCAGTGAAGGGGTTAACACTAGGGGGCGGGGAAGGGGTTAAGTATGCCTGGGTGTGTTCTTACTGTGGGGGGGGGGGGGTGGCCTCACTAGGGGAAACACTGATCCTCGGTTCATACATTGTATGAACCGAAGATCAGCATTTCCCCTGCTGACAGGAACGAGAGCTGTGTGTTTACACACACAGCTCCCGTTCCCCGCTCTGTACCGAGCGATCGCGTGTGCCCGGCGGCGATCGCGCCCGCCGGGCACACGCACGGGAGTCGGGGGCGAGCGGGGGGCGCGCGCGCGCGCCTCCGGCGGCTCGCGTGCGCCCCTAGTGGCGGCTAAAAGGTAGGACGTCATAATACGTGATCTCGCCTAGGAGAGCCACCTTGTGGACGTATTATGACGGTGCGGCGACGGCAAGTGGTTAAAGTGCCGCTGTTAAAATACGTAAGGCGGTCGGCAAGTGGTTAAAAAGAAATTTGACAGCGTCGCGGGAAAGAAGGGTATACTTTTACATGGTGTACTAACTTTACACTTTGTAAAAGCAGCCCTAATTTTGCGACGGCAAACTAATACTTACGGAGAAAAAACGAAGCGTAAAAGCTTTGTGGATCTCCGTAAGTGCTAATTTGCATACCCGAAGCGGCATTTCGACGAGAAATGCCCCCAGCGGCGGATGCGGTACTGCATCCTAAGATCTGGCAGTGTAAGTCCCTTACACATGTCGGATCTTCTGCCTAACTATGAGAAACTGATTCTGTGGATCAGTTCCATAGATAGAAACAGGGATACGACGGCGTATCCCTTTTGTGGATTAGGCCCAATGTGCCTCCTTATATCTGCCCATCTTGCACATTAATGGGTCACGGGGTAAGTCAAAAACGTTTTAGTGTTATCTACTGAAAGGTTCAGCTGTTGCCTTTTCTGCCCCGTACCTCCTGTACCTCACTTGCCATTTTCTTCAAATTATCTGATTCAATTAAAAAACTGCCGACAAGCAGCTGGCACGCCATCAGGAAATGGATATCCGGAATTTCTACACTTCACCAAATACTTCATTAACTGTTGAAATAATCTGCCCCCCCCCCCCCCCTTTTCTTAAATGCCAGCCAACAAGATTAAAAGTTGAACGGAATGGAAGAGCGTGGCGAAAGCTAAGGGAACATTGTATTACTTACAAAACAGAAGCACTAAGATTGGTCATTTAACATTTCAGGTTATCTCTACTATCTCATCTGACAAGCATGGGGGGGGGGGGGGTGCAGGGTCCTCTGATGTTGGCATAGACTGTTAGAGGTAATACAGGCAGACAGCAGAAGGAGAAGGAGGAGAGAGGACAAACAGGAACCACATTCTGTGTTTTGCATTGAGGCAAGTACACAGTATAATATATAAAAGGAAAAAAGTCTGAAAAGGAAAATGAATGCAGCCGCTACAACCAGGGCTGATCCTAGGGTCACAGACGCTTGGGTGCAGAAATATTTCTGGTGCCCCCACATGGTCAGAGACTGCAGACATAGTACATGAGATGGTCAGAGACTGCAGACATAGTACATGAGATGGTCAGAGACTGCAGACATAGTACATGAGATGGTCAGAGACTGCAGACATTATACAATAGATTGTCAGAGACTGCAGACATTATACAGGTGATGGTCAGAGACTGCAGATATAATACAGGAGATGGTCAGAGACTGCAGACATAGTACAGGAGATGGTCAGAGACTGCAGATATAATACAGGAGATGGTCAGAGACTGCAGATATAATACAGGAGATGGTCAGAGACTGCAGACATAGTACAGGAGATGGTCAGAGACTGTAGATATAATACAGGAGATGGTCAGAGACTGCAGATATAATACAGGAGATGGTCAGAAACTGCAGATATAATACAGGAGATGGTCAGAGACTGCAGACATAGTACAGGAGATGGTCAGAGACTACAGACATGATACAAGAGATTGTCAGAGACTGCAGACATTATACAGGTGATGGTCAGAGACTGCAGATATAATACAGGAGATGGTCAGAGACTGCAGATATAATACAGGAGATGGTCAGAGACTGCAGACATAGTACAGGAGATGGTCAGAGACTGCAGACATAGTACAGGAGATGGTCAGAGACTGCAGATATAATACAGGAGATGGTCAGAGACTGCAGATATAATACAGGAGATGGTCAGAGACTGCAGACATAGTACAGGAGATGGTCAGAGACTGCCGCTATGGTTTCCAGCTGCTTCAATCTCCTCCCCTGACAGGAGGAGGGAGGGCGGAGGATAGACTTAGCAGAAAACACAGTGGTGGTGGCGGCGGCACAGTCTCTCCTCCTCTGATCGGCTCCTGTCAGTTGGCGGCGGAGAGAGCTGCCTCTGGACACAGACAAGAAGAGAAGGAGGCGGAAGGGGAGCACTCTGGCACTTCAGCGCCCCCAGCTCTGTGGCGCCTGGGTGCACTGCACCCCGTGCACCTGCCCAGGATCGGCCCTGGCTACAACAACTAAGGACTAGTAAGCTGCAATATACTACACTTTTATTTTGGGTTTAGATATGCTTAAATTTTACAAAGCAAAGAAACTGACGCTGGCCCAAAAAAATAAAAAAAACAGAGAAAAACATATTTTTTTTATAATTTTTCAATAGCACACAGACCTTCCACATCCTTCCTTGTCTTGAGGGCTCATTACATGTCAGGAATATTCTCCAAATCCCACTTATCAAGGTCCCTGGTGCTGCAGTGCCAATCATTCCAGAGGCACATAAAATGTTCTAGGCGAAGGCCAGAGAAAGAGAAAACAGTTAATGTGTAACTGAAAATATCCTGCTACAAGTAACAGAACTCTTCATAAATAAGAGCGGTACATGTGCAAAGTGCAATTCTGTGCTGACAAACCAACAGAGCACAAAAGAAAACAAAAAGAAAAAGTTTATATTAGAACAAAAAATTGCTTGCATACAAACGTAAAAAAAAAATTGAGGATTTACAGCTGATGACTCCTCCATTGTCAACTATTTCAGCCCCGGACCATTTGGCTGCCCAAAGACCAGAGCACTTTTTGCGATTCGGCACTGCGTTGCTTTAACTGACAATTGCGCGGTCGTGCGACGTGACTCCCAAACAAAATTGACGTCCTTGTTTCCCAACAAATAGAGCTTTCTTTTGGTGGTATTTGATCACCTCTGCGCAATAAACAAAAAAAGAGCGACAATTGTGAAAAAAACACAATGGGGTAGATTCAGATAGATTAGCGGATCTTTAGATCCGCGTAATCTATCTGATTTACGATCCGCCGGCGCAAGTTTGAGAGGCTAGTGCTGTATTCAGAAAGCACTTACCTCAAAACTTGCGGCGGCGTATCGTAAATCCCCCGGCGGAATTCAAATTCCGCGGCTAGGGGGAGTGTAGTATTTAAATAAGGCGCGTCCCCGCGCCGATTTAACTGCGCATGCGCCGTCCGCGAATTTTCCCGGCGTGCAATGCTCCCAATGACGTCGCTAGGACGTCATTGGTTTCGTCGTGAACGTAAATTACATCCATCCGTATTCACGACCGACTTACGCAAACAACGTAAAAATTCAAAACTCGGCGCGGGAACGACGGCCATACTTAACATAGGATACGCCGCATATAGCAGGGGTAACTATCAACCGGAAAAAGCCGAACGCAAACGACATAAAAAAAAAACGACGGGTGGGCGTTCGTTTCTGAATCGGCGGATCTCCTCATTTGCATATTCGTTGCGTATACAAATGGAAGCGCCACCTAGCGGCCGGCGGGAGATTGCAGCCTAAGATCTGACGGTGTAAGTCACTTACACCTGTCGGATCTAAGGGAGTTCTATGCGGAACCTGATTCTATGAATCAGCCGAATAGATCCGGCCGTCGGATCTCAGAGATACGACGGCGTATCAGGAGATACGCCGTCGTATCTCTATCTGAATCTCCCCCAATATTTTTTACTTTTTGCTATAATATCCAATTTTTTTTAAAAAAAATAATTTTTTTTTCCTTAGTTTAGGCCGATATGTATTCTTCTACATATTTTTGGTAAAAATTATTTCCAAAAATTGCAATAAGCGTATATATTGATTGGTTTGTGCAAAAGTTATAGCATCTACAAAATAGGGGATAGATTTGTCATTTTTATTTTTATTATTTGTTTATTAGTAATGGCGGCGATCTGCGTTTTTTATCGTGACTGTGACATTGTGGCGGATACATCAGACACTTTTGACACTATTTTGGGACGATTCACAATTATACAGCGATCCGTGCTATAAAAATGCACTGAATACTGTATAAATTTGACTGGCAGGGAAAGGGTTAACACTAGGGGGCGATTAACGGGTTAATTGTGTGTCCTAGGGAGTGATTCTAACTGTGGGACTGCTAAGAGGAGTAAACCGATTGTAGTTCCTATATAGCTGACAGGACGTGGATCTGTGTGTTCACACACACATATCCACGTCCCTGCTCTGTGATGGGCAATCGCGGGTGCCCAGTGGCCATCGCGGCTGCTGCGCACTGAGTACACAGTGATGCAGCGAGCACACGTGTGCGCTCGCCAGAATGCTGGGAAAATAAGGACCTCATATGACGTCCAACGGGAGAGAGGGTGCCTGCAGCCATCATTTTAATATACGGCGGTAGGCACGTGGTTAGGCACAGAGCGGCCGGCTTCCCAGCCCCATTTCTTAACAAGCAGCTATTTGCTGTGCCCTAATTGGGCAAAGCTTTGCCCAATCAGGGTTTACAATGCACTGGGCAGCATGCAGTGCATTGTGGGTGAACATTCTGCTGAGCGTCCCTCAAATGCCGGTGTTCACCCAACGGGCAAACAGGCTCCATTGCTTCTGCCTTACTTCCTGAACAGACTTTCAGGTCATGACACGGGAAGGAGTTGACCAACAGAGGGTAGATGATGCAGGGTTTGTGCTAATGAGATCAGCCAGTCAACTCCTTCCTGTGTCATGACCTAAAGCAGGGGTATGCAATTAGCGGACCTCCAGCTGTTGCAGAACTACAAGTCCCATGAGGCATAGCAAGACTCTGACAGCCACAAGCCTGACACCCAGAGGCAGAGGCATGATAGGAGTTGTAGTTTTGCAACAGCTGGAGGTCCACTAATTGCTTATCCCTGACCTAAAGTCTGTCCAGCAAGTAAGACAGAAGTAATGGAGCAGGGTTTTTAACTGTTTCCCGACCATCATTATACTGCAACAAGGTGGCTCATTCCTGCAAATCGCTGTAGCTGTACGTCGGCGCGGAACACAACTTGCTTTGTGGGCACACGCGCGCTCCCCTTGGCCAGTGGGAGAGCCAATCAGCGGGTCCCCTCAATGACAGAATGGGGATCTGCCTATGTAAACAATCTCCGTTCTGACAGGGGAGATCTATGCAGGAAGATGGATCTGTGTGTTTCCCCAGTCACAAAGTACCATACCTCCCAACTTTTTGAGATGGGAATGAGGGACACCTACTAGCAAAAGTATGCAGGCATAGGACATGCCGAACTGGCACGCCCCCTTAAAGGAGAATTAAACTAAAAAAAGATTAGTTAAACCCACAAGGGTTTTTTTTTTTTACCACTACTATTCCTTTATTCTGACTTTTGAAATTTACAAATGCAAAATCAGATGAAAGGTTTAGCACTGGGAAACACTTTTTGATAGATAAAAAGTGCATTTTATATACATCTATAGAGATCAGACCAAAATGAGGGACAACTGAGGAGGAAAGAGGGACAGAGGGACAAATCAGGGACAGTCCCTCGAAATCAGGGACAGTTGGGAGCTATGCAGTCCCCCATACAGTTAGAAAACACCTGCAGGGAACACATTTAACCCCTTGATCGCCCCTGATGTTAACCCCTTCCCTGTCAGTGTCATTAGTACAATAACAGTGCATATTTTTAGCTCTGATCACTGAAATAATGTCACTGATTCCCCAAAAAAAGTAAAAAGTGTCAGTTAGGTGTCAAATCTGTCTACCGCAATGTCGCAGTCCTGCTAAAAATCACTTGTCACTGCCATTACTAGTACAAAAAAATAATAATAAAAATGCCATAAATCTATCCCCTATTTTGTAGACACGATAACTTTTGGGCAAACCAATCAATTAAAGCTTATTGCTAATTATTTTTTTTTTTTATGTTTTATTGCAGAAAGTAAAAAAAAATTTTGTTTGTTTTTTTTTCAAAATTGTCATTCTTTTTTTGTTTATCGTGCAAAAAATAAGAACTGTAGAGGTGATCAAATACCACCAAAAGAAATCTCTATTTGTGGGGAAAAAAAGAACATACATTTTTGTCCCACGACCGCGCAATCATCAGTTAAAGCGACGCAGTGCCGTATCGCAAAAAAACGGCCCGATCATTAAAGGGTTTGTAAAGGATTTTTTTTTTTTTATCTTAATAGCTTCCTTTACATTAATGCAGTGCTGTTTTCATGTCCTCATTGTTCGTTTTTGCTCTCAAGTGAGTAGATCCGACAGGCGTACGTCTTAGTACACCGTCGGATCTAAGCTGCAATTTTTCGGCGGCCGCTAGGTGGCGTTCCCGTCGATTTCCGCGTCGAGTATGCAAATTAGCTATTTACGGCGATCCACGAACGTACGTCTGGCAAGCGCATTTTTTTACGTCGTTTGCGTTCGGCTTTTTCCGGCGTATAGTTAAAGCTGCTGTTCTGAGGCGTACTCAATGTAAAGTATGGCCGTCGTTCCCGGGTCGAATTTTGAAAATTGTACGTAATTTGCGTAAGTCGTTCGCGAATAGGGCTTTGCGTAGAATGACATTCACATCGTAAGCATTGGCTTGTTGCGGGTTAATTTCGAGCATGTGCACTGGGATACCCCCCACGGACGGCGCATGCGCCGTTCAGAAAAAACGTAATTTACGTTGGGTCAAGACGTATTACCATAAAACACGCCCCCATCTCATCCATTTGAATTGCGCCCCCCTACGCCGACACAGTTACACCGTAACTTACGGCGCAAATTCTTTGAGAATACGGGAAATACGCTGTAAGTTACGGCGGCGTAGTGTATCTGAGATACACTACGCCGGCCGGAAAGAAGCGCCGCGCTTCGTAGATCTGGCCCTGCGTGTTTAAAAGCCCTCAGCACCAATCAGTTTCGTTTTCCAAACCATCACTGCCCTGTATTGGCTCTGTGGCTCTGTACATCACAGAAGCAGGAAACAACATGCAAAAACGAAACTAGAAACTGCAGGTACATTATATGATTGATTTTTATCTATTTGAAATCGTTTTTAAAAGGAATCAGTTAACTATTATGTCTCTATACCCTGTAAACAGTCATTTCAGCAAAAACATTTTTTTTTATTTACAACTCCTTTAAGGGGGTAAATTCTTCTGGGGCTGAAGTGGTTAAACATCCACGAAGAGAGTGATGCAAGCGTCTGTAGAATTAATGGAAAGCTGTTTTAATTTTTGCAAAAGTACATCAATACTACATTGGGTTCATAGAGGAGATGGAATTTAGAAAAAAAAGAAAAAGTGAACAAAGGTGAACTTGGCCTTTAATTTTCTTGATGACCCCCCAGGAGTCTCATGCTGGATCTGCTCCACTACTTTGTAAATACATTATATGTTCCAAACGCCACAAGCTTTTCTGTGACCATCAATAAGAGTTTGGAATGAATTTGTTGAGCCGGCCTGGTGCACATTAAATGACATATGAATGATGAATATGAAACACATTTTTGGGAAATTCTGCGAGGTTGGGTGGGTTTCGGGTCAGTTGTGAGTTCCTGATGGCCGGCGTTGATTTTATTAATTCATGACATCAGTGATGGCATTAAAATCGATCTTCGGAGACCTTTTCCGCTGTCGCTTGCTTTATATCAATTATTATTGAATTCTTGCTGTTTATAGAGCCATTCTTCAAATAGATAAGCATCTCAATGACAGAAATCTCAAGCCAAATGTTTTCATTTATATGATGGATTAAATGGCTGATTCTTGATTGCCTTCACTGAGATACACATTAGAGAACTAAGCAGAGTCCCGTCCAAAGTGCAAATCATACTTCAGCATGGCCCGGTCCTTTTAGAACAGGGGTCTCCAACTGGCGGACCTCCAGCTGTTGCGGAACTACAAGTCCCATCATGCCTCTGCCTGTGGGAGCCATGTTTGTAGCTGTCAGCCTTGCAATGCCTCATGGGAATTGTAGTTCTGCAACAGCTGGAGGGCCGACAGTTTGAGAACCCTGTTTTAGATTGTCTTAGGAGCCTCGGCCAGATCATGTACTAAAGCCGGCCATACATGGATCAGCAGGGACCAGCAGGGATTCAATCCATCTTTGGGCAGGGTGATTAACAGATCAACTTTGGGACAACCAGCCTGTTGGATTTTTTACATGTGATTACTGCAGGAGTCTATAGCCTCTAGCAGTAATCATTGTGTTCTGCCAGCAGGGAAAGCTCCCCATGCCCCTTCCTGCCTGCAGAACACAGAAGGAGTTTCCCATTAAAATGAATTGTGTTGATGGGGGAAATCAAGCGATGTTATTTCTGTAATGGAACATCCCACACTCCGCTTGAGTGCTTCCGTCATATACCGCTTCCTATCTGTCTGGATATAGATATCAGATATTCCAGGTGCTCTCAAGCACACAACGAGACAAGACTTGTTTGTCTGCTGAACATAGAGGCCCAGATTCACGTCCAGCGGCGTATCTCTGCGGCGGCGTAACGTATCCGACTTAGGTTACGCCGTCGCAACTTAGACGGGCAAGTGCTGTATTCTCGAAGCACTTGCTCCATAAGTTGCGGCGGCGTAGCGTAAATCGGCCGGCGTAAGCCCGCCTAATTGAAATTTGTATCAGGGGGGCGTGTTTTATGTAAAACTACTGTGACCCGACGTGATTGACGTTTTTGCGGAACGGAGCATGCGCCGTCCGTGGAATTTCCCAGTGTGCATTGCTCCAAAGTACGCCGCAAGGACGTCATTGGTTTCGACGTGAACGTAAATGAAGTCCAGCCCTATTCACGGAAGACTTATGCAAACGACGTAACTTTTTCAAATTTCGACGCGGGAACGACGGCCATACTTAACATTGGCTGCGCTTCATATAGCAGGGGCAACTTTACGCCGGGAAAAGCCTAATGTAAACGTCGTAACTTTACTGCGTCGGCCGCGCGTACGTTCGGGAATTCGCGTATCTAGCTAATTTGCATACTTGACGTGGAATTCGACGGAAGCGCCACCTAGCGGTAAAAAAAAAAAAAATGCAGTTTAGATCTAATGGATATCTATGCGTAACTGATTCTAAGAATCAGGCGCATAGATACGACGGGTCGGATTCGGACTTACGACGGCGTATATGGCGCTACGCCGTCGTAAGTCCTCTGAGAATCCGGGCCGGAGTGTTTAATAGAACCAAGAATACAACCTTATATACAGTTTAAAGAGGAGGTAACCAGAACATAAATTAACATGAGCTAATTAACTAATCAGTTAACCACTCTAGGCGACTCATAGATATGACCATTCAGGGCAGACGTCGCGTCTCCTCGCTCACCTCCTATACAATACACATTATCATAAGTGTAAACACAGGACATCTTCACACAATAGCAGGGTCAAGTATTGGTGTCAGTGGGAAAAGTAAAATGCCCTGTAGTTTTGCTGTCAGTGGGAGCAGTAAAAGCCCCCAGCGTCAGTGGGAGTCGTACAAGGCCCCCCAGCATTGGTGTCAGTGAGAGTCGTACAAGGCCCCCCAGCATTGGTGTCAGTGAGAGTCGTACAAGGCCCCCCAGCATTGGTGTCAGTGGGAGTAGTACAAGGTCCACCATCATTGGTGTCAGTGAGAGTAGTACAAGGTCCACCATCATTGGTGTCAGTGGGAATAGTACAAGGTCCACCATCATTGGTGTCAGTGGGAGTAGTACAAGGTCCACCATCATTGGTGTCAGTGGGAGTAGTACAAGGTCCACCATCATTGGTGTCAGTGGGCATATCCATGTATGGCCCCTGGTGGATCCTACACAGCGGGCTGAAGAGTAACGGACTGCAGGCTCTTGAGAGTCCAGGGAGACATCTTTCCAATAAACCGACTTGTAATTTACTTTCAGTAGCTCTTTAAAGTTAGACAATCGTTTTTTCTGGTCCCGCCGCATTCGCCTTACCTATTGCGTTGTGACACATTTATCCTGGCCCCCAGATCAGAAGGGGCATATTCCAAACATCGAGTCATGCCCCTGGGTGTAATAAAAAACAAAATCCTTAAAAATAATTAAACGCAGATGGGTTGCTCAATGTGTCAGAGTTTTCCTTTTACAACCCTGTGGTTAACGTACTTTAAATGAGGATACAGATTCGGCCATTAATTAAAGCAAGCACATCCAGGTCAGAGGTCAAGCACGCAACCCAATAACTTACAAGTGATAAAAAGAGAATTTCGACACATTTGGTTTCGAATGTCATATTGCTGCCATAAGTAGAACAAAGTTGGAAGTTTGCCCACTTACAAAGAAATCAAGGGTCTATCATTTTTATCATAGGTGCATTTTATATGATAGAGACAGATAGCTGGATTCACGTAGAGGAGCCTAACGTTAGGCAGGCGTAGTGTATCTCATATACGCTACGCCGCCGTAAGTTAGAGAGGCAAGTGCTGTATTCACAAAGCACTTGCGTCCTAAATTACGGCGGCGTAGCGTAAATGTGCCGGCGTAAGCGCGCCTAATTCAAATTGTGAAGAGGTGGGCGTGTTTTATGTAAATAAAGCATGACCCCACGTAAATGACGTTTTTAACGAACGGCGCATGCGCCGTCCGTGGACGTAACCCAGTGCGCATGCTCCAACTTACGCCGCAAAGACTCATTGCTTTCGACGGACGACTTACGCAAACGACGTAAAAATTAAAAAATTTGACGCTGTTCCGACGTCCATACCTAACATTGGCTGCGCCATCTTTTTGGTGGAATAACTTTAGGCCTGAAAACGCCTTACATAAACGGCGTATCTTTACTGCGACGGGCAAGCGTTTGTTCGTGAATAGGCGTATCTCGCTGATTTACGCAATCTAGGCGTAAATCATCGTACGTGCCCCTAGCGGCCGGCCTAAATAGACAGCTAAGATACGACGGCGCCCGCGGTCGTATCTTAGCTAGATTTAAGTGTATCTCAATTTGAGAATACACTTAAATTTACGACGGCGCAGATTCAGAGTTACGACGGCGTATCTACTGATACGCTGCCGTAACTGTCTCTGAATCCAGCTATATAAAAACAAGCCGGTCACCTGATCGCAGTCCTGTGCGGTCAGCAGTCCCATGTCAAACAAGACAACTCTGACTTTCATCTTGCACAATTCTCCTTATCGCAGTGTCCCCTGATAGCCAGTTCTCCCTTCTCATCAATGGACGTCACCTGCCCAGATAATTAACAACAAGATCTGTAACAAAAAAACAAACAAAAACAGCTCAAAGTAAGAGAAACAAAGTAACAAAAATCACACAGTTGTGTATTTGTATTGAGTACAGTATTGTTAAAAAAACAGGTTTGTTGCAATGCAACAACCATCATTGTATTCTCTAGGGCAGGGGTGTCCAAACTTTTTTCAAAGAGGGCCAGATTTGATGAAGTGAACATGCATGAGGGCCGACCATTTTGCCTGACATTCTTTGAACCATTAAAATTTGGTCTAAGTGTGTTTGTTCGAGCACTAATACACTGACCAACAAGAATTCTCTTACCTTTGTGGCTGTGTGTGAGTAAAGAGATGAGCTCATGTGTGTTATTTGGATATGCCGTATTTATTGGCGTATAACACGCACCTTCACTTTAGGGAAGCTTCAGGAAAAAAACGAAACATTTTAATAAAAGAACTGTGAAGCAAAATAAGGGTCAGTGCCCATCTGCAGACCCCCAATTGCCATGAATGCAGCACCCACCATTGCTAGGAATGCAGCACCCACCATTGCCAGAAATGCACTCACCATTGCCAGAAATGCACCCACCATTGCCAGGAATTCAGCACCCACCATTGCCAGGAATACACTCACCATTGCCAAAAATGCACCCACCATTGCCAGGAATACACTCACCATTGCCAAAAATGCACCCACCATTGCCAGGAATACACTCACCATTGCCAGAAATGTCCCCACCATTGCCAGGAATTCAGCACCCACCATTGCCAGGAATGCACTCACCCTTGCCAGGAATGCAGCACTCACCATTGCTAGGAACGCAGCACCCACCATTGCCATCAGTGCAGCCTTGGGGGGGACAATCACTCATCTTTCCTATAACAGAGGCCGCGAAATTAGAGGAAGACCGAGTATTATTATCTCTTGTAAATTGCTGGATTTGATAGCAGGGATAAGAGGTCTTCCTACAAGCACCACCTCCCCATATCGGAATTAGATAAGATGAACCTTAAAACTCGAATTTTCGCTTGTTTATCTTATCTAATTCTTGTAAATTACAGTTGGAAGAACTGTATCCCCAACCGCTCCTCTCTGCCCGGTAACAGTGGCCTGTCTGGCCGTCCCACACATATCTTGCACATCAGCAGCGCAATAAATAAAAAAATCCTTGGCTTCGAGTTAGAAAATTGCTTGCCGGCTATCGAACGTGGCAACAATTAATGACTCGTCTTTCTGGACTGTACAGCCGTCCCATGCCAGGACTCTAGCTGTGCGCTCCTCTTGACCGACCGTGACCTTGTTACAAAATACCGTTTGGCAAAAGAGTCGCCCTGAAGTTTTTGGCAAGTGCCAGCCTGATTGCTGAATCCATCTAACATCTGAGAGTTCAATTCACAAAGTGGGGAAATGTTAACCCCGTCTCATTCCTGGAGGTGAGATTTTGGTGTGGCAATTTTTATATAAACTAGGGTTGTCCCGATACCACTATTTTAAGAGCGAGTACAAGTACCGATACTTTTTTTCCAAGTACTCGCCGATACCGATTACCGATACTTTTTTTTCCAAGTACTCGCCGATACCCGATTACCGATACTTTTTTTTAATGTCATGTGACAGTTTGACTGATGGACACTGATAGGCGGCCCTGACTGATGGCTGGAACTGATAGATGGCACGGACAGGCAGCACTTATGGGCACTGATAGATGGCACTGATAGGCGGTACTTAAAACGGGGGTTCACCCTAAAACTACTTTCTAGTATTACAATGTCCCGAAACATTACAATACAATTATGCCTATTTTTAATTTTTTTTATGCTGTACATACCTTGGTACAGCTAGTTCACCCTTCCGGGTTGCGAATCCCGCGAGAGTGGGCGTTCCTAACTTGCTGGTGATTGACGTGATGACCAAAAACGAGCTCCCCCCCGTCGCGTAAGCTGCGTCACGATTGCCGAAAGGAGCCGAACGGCGGTGCGCAGGCGCAGTATAGCGCCGACTCGTCGCTCGGCTTCTTTCAGCAATCGTGACGCAGCTTATGCGACGGGGGGAGCTCGTTTTTGGTCATCACGTCAATCACCAGCAAGTTAGGAACGCCCACTCCCACGGGATTCGCAAACTAGCTGTACCGAGGTATGTACTGCATAAAAAAAAAAAAATAGGCATAATTGTATTGTAATGTGTTGGGACATTGTAATACTAGAAAGTAGTTTTAGGGTGAACCCCTGCTTTAAGGGCACTGAAAGATGGCACTGACTAATGGGCACTGATAAATGGCACTGATAGGCAGCACTTATGGGCACTGATAGGCGGAACTTATGGGCACTGATAGGTGGCACTGACGGCTGGCAGTGATAGATGGCACTGACTGATGGGCACTGATAGGCAGCACTTATGGGCACTGATAGGCGGCACTGACGGCTGGCACTGATTGATGGGCACTTGACTGAAGGCAAGACACACTCGTCTTTGTACTCCTCACCTGATTTGCCGCCACACACGCTTGTCACCATCTGACACCAAATACGTTTATCTTGGTCTCATCAGACCACAGGACATGGTTCCAGTAATCCATGTCCTTAGTCTGCTTGTCTTCAGCAAACTGTTTGCAGGCTTTCTTGTGCATCATCTTTAGAAGAGGCTTCCTTCTGGGACGACAACCATGCAGACCAATTTGATGCAGTGTGCGGCGTATGGTCTGAGCGCTGATAGGCTGACCCCCCCACCCCTTCATCCTCTGCAGCAATGCTGGCAGCACTCATACATCTATTTCCCAAAGACAACCTCTGGATATGACGCTGAGCACGTGCACTCAACTTCTTTGGTCGATCATGGCGAGGCCTGTTCTGAGTGGAACCTGTCCTGTTATACCGCTGTATGGTCTTGGCTTCCGTGCTGCAGGTCAGTTTTAGGGTCTTGGCAATCTTCTTATAGTCTAGGCCATCTTTATGTAGAGCAACAATTCTTTTTTTTCAGATCCTCAGAGAGTTCATTGCCATGAGGTGCCATGTCTAACTTCCAGCGCCCAGCATGAGAGAGTGAGAGCGAGTCACATGATACTGGGACAGAAAATGGCTAATTGGGCCCAATTTGGAAATTTTCACTTAGGGGTGTGCTCACTTTTGTTGCCAGCGGTTTAGACATTAATGGTGTGTTGAGTTATTTTAAGGGGACATCAAATTTACACTGTTATACAAGCTGTACACTCAGGGCCAGATTCTTAAACGAGATACGACGGCGTATCTCCAGATACGCCGTCGTATCTCTAAGTTGCGCGGTCGTATCTATGCGCCTGATTCTTAGAATCAGTTACGTATAGATTTCCTGTAGATCCGACTGGCGTAACTGTGTTACACCGTCGTATCGTAACTGCATATTTACGCTGGCCGCTAGGTGGCGCTTCCGTAGAATTACATGTCGAGTATGCAAATTAGCTAGATACGCGAAAATTCCCGAACGTACGCCCGGCCGACGCAGTAAAGTTACGCCGTTTACGTTAGGCTTTTCCCGGCGTATAGTTACCCCTGCTATATGGTGGCGTAAGTGCGGCGTACCAATGTTAAGTATGGCCGTCGTTCCCGCGTCGAAATTTGAAAAAGTTACGTCGTTTGCGTAAGTCGTCCGTGAATGGGGCTGGACGTCATTTACGTTCACGTCTAAACCAATGACGTCCTTGCGGCGTACTTTGGAGCAATGCACACTGTGAAATTCCACGGACGGCGCATGCGCCGTTCGGGAAAAACGTCAATCACGTCGGGTCACAGTACATTTACATAAAACACACCCCCCTGATCCAAATTTGAATTAGGTGGGCTTACGCCGGCTGATTTACGCTACGCCGCCGCAACTTACGGAGCAAATGCTTTGAGAATACAGCACTTGCCCGTCTAAGTTGCGGAGGCGTAACGGTTTTTCTTTTAAATTGCAAAAAAAAAACAAAAACGCAGAGATCATCAAAAACCACCAAAAGAAAGCTCTATTTGTGTAAAAAAATTATATTACTGATAATTTCATTTGTGTAAAAGTTGCATTACCGCCAATAACCAGTTAAAGTGGCGCAGTTCTAAATAGCAAAAGATGCTCTGGTCATGACGGGGGGTAAAACCTTCCAGGGCCCAAGTGGTTAATATCTCTTTAACTTCTGTTATTTCATAGCAAGCCCTGTGTAACAATTCTGGATCCAGCAGCCTCACCCGTCATGTTAGGTAATCGCAGAAATAACGGTATCTTTTGCAGATATGGAAGTTTTCCTCCACTGTTTGCTGGATCCGTCCAGACCCAACATCAGGATGGATAAATCATGTTGCATGCTTTGTGGACGGCCAACTCAGAGGTCACCAAGGCTATGCATTTCATCATTCAATTTCTTCACTGGTCCTGGCACTTGGCAAGCTGAGCGCTTTACAGCTGGCACCGCGTCCAACCCCCAGAGATTGGCTCAGGGGCCCCAACAAGAGTTCCAGCTGTGGACACATCCGATGACCTCCTCTGTCCTCCAATGGCTTGCACAATATAGGCCCCCGCTGCTGATCTGATGTCGGTGGCACCGCTGGATGGGATGATGGATAGAAGAGAGTCTTTTTTTTCCTCCAGGTCCATAGCTGGATATTTTCTGGGGTTCATGTCAAATTTTCTATGGGGGGGGGGGGGGGGGTCTGGCGTAGCAGCAAAATGCAAAGCTAAAAAAAAATGATGATGTAGGTAGGGACTACATAAAGCAGGGGTTGTCAAAGTATGAGCTAAAGGGGGTCTCAAATGTGGCACCTGGCATCACCAAAGGGCCGCACATAATGTTCAATATACACTATATTGTCAAAAGTATTAGGACACCTGCCTTTACAAGCAGGGTGTCTCTATTGTCGTCTGATGCCCTTTGGGCCTCCATTGGTGAGTTGAGCCAGTTTTTTAATACTCCAAAAGTAAATGTCATATTGGTAGCCTTGCTACAACAATGTTCTTAACTATCTTTGATATTGTATTTATGAGACTGTATCTCTTTATACAGTCTCATAAATACAATATCAAAGATGTTTTTGGTTGACTGCTCCTGAAGAAGCGACACATGTCACGAAACATGTAGAGGATTACGTCTGAACCTACATCTCTGTGTTTCCAAACACCGGTGGGGGTTCTACGCAGTAGTGGTTGGAACAATCATCAATTCCTGACTACCAAACTCCTTACTACTTCAACTACGCAAACTCCCTCTACCTAGGACTCCACAAATATCAAATTTTGCGTCTACAAGTCGTCCAGAACATGGCAGCCAGACTGGTAACGGGGAAAAAACCCTGGGAATCAATCACCCCGTCCCTGAGGACCCTCCATTGGCTAACCGTAAAGGATCAGGTCACATTCAAGATCCTCTGCCTCACTCACAAATGCTCACAAGGAAATGCTCCTTAATACTTAAGCGAGAAAATAAAACCCTACGTCACCAATCGGGTCCTCCGGTCAACCAACTAAAACCTCCTCCAAATCCCCAAATCCCACTACAAACATTGGCCATTGGGACTACAGGGAGTTTCCCGGTGGGCCGATGGCTCAGTGGGCCGGCTTCAGTGACAGCGGACCGCTACCCCCCTCCACTCCTCTGTCTCTCCCTTCCCGCAGCGCTCACCTCCTCTCCCTCCCCGCAGCGCTCATCTGGGGGGAACAGAGAAGCAGGGGAGGACCAGAGGAGCATGGGGGAGGGGACAGACAGCTGACTCAACAGCTATGGCCTGGGAGCTTCTCACTTCTGCCTAATCTTGTCCCATAAGGGGGGGGCACCGAACTGATTCTTTGCCCCGGGTGAAATAATGTCTAGCTTCCCCACTGGTACTGCCTATAAGAGTACCAGTACCAGCCGTTCTACTCTAATAAAGTAGAACAGCTAGTGGCTAGTGAAGAGGGAGAGGGGGCTTGGATGGCCTGGGGCGGGGGGGGGGTGCAGGAGTTGTCCGGCAGCCATGGGAGAGACCTGTCAAAGTGGGCCAGTCTGGATGAAGTCCAGAGCCAAATGTTTGTCCCAGTCCAGCCCTGACTACAAATCTAAGGGAGATCAAAGATTTGCAGTCCAAGGACCTCGGCTATGGAACGCTCTACCCACGACCATCCGCATGGAAGAAAACCATCGGGGCTTTTAGAAAAACCCACCTCTTCTGAAGGATCAGGATGACACTGGATGCAAAAAGCGCCTTGAGACGATTTCGTTCGCATTTGTAGCCCTATACAAGTTACTCACTCATTCACTCACTCTGCGCACGCGCACTTTAGAAAGGTCACGCTGTGCCATTTCCAGTAAGGGTAATGCTGTGACTGGCGGCTCCCACACGCATGCGCGGGAGTGAAGTCGCGCGACTCTGGCCAGTCACAGAGCCGGAGTCCAGCTAGCAAGGAAATCGGGGACATCGCAGGCTTCGGTTTCAGGTAAGTGACACATAATGGGCTACTATGCATCACTTTACCTTTGCAGGGAAACAAAGAGGAAGTAAAACCCATCAGGGTTTACTTCCTCTTTAATTAACCACTTAAGGACAGAAGGTGTTTTTCAGATTCGGCGTTTACAAGACTAAAACATTTTTTTTTGCTAGAAAATTACTTAAAACCCCCAAAAATTATATATATATTTTTTTAACACCCTAGAGAGAAAAATGGCGGTCATTGCAATACTTTTTGTCACACCGTATTTGCGCAACGGTCTTACAAGCACACTTTTTTTGGAAAAAAATCACTTTTTTTAATTAAAAAATAAGACAACAATAAATTTGGCCCAATTTTTTATATATTGTGAAAGATAATGTTACGCCGAGTAAAATGATACCCAACATGTCACGCTTCAAAATTGCGCCCGCTCGTGGCATGGCGTCAAACTTTTACCCATAAAAATCTCGATAGGCGACGTTTAAAAAATTCTATAGGTTGCATTTTTTGAGCTAAAGAGTAGGTCTAGGGCTAGAATTATTGCTCTCGCTCTAACGATCGCGGCGATACCTCATTTGTGTGGTTTGAACACCGTTTTCATATGCGGGCCCTACTCGCGTATGCGTTCGCTTCTGCGCGCGAGCTCGTCGGGACGGGGCGCTTTAAAATAATTTTTTTTTTGTTATCTTATTTATTATTATCGATTTTATATTTTTTTGCACTGAAATAATAAAAAAAAAATGTATCACTTTTATTCCTATTACAAGGAATGTAAACATCCCTTGTAATAGAAAAAAGCATGACAGGTCCTCTTAAATCTGAGATCTGGGGTCAAAAAGACCTCACATCTCATATTTAGACTTAAATGCAAGAAAAAAAAAAAAAATGGAAAATTTGTCATTTAAAAAAATGACAACAAAAAAATTGTCTCTTTAAGAGGCTGGGCGGGACTGACGTTTTGATGTCACTTCCGCCCAGCAAAGCTATGAGGACGGGTGGGGGCCATCTTGTCCTCACTCGAATCCTTACTGATCAGGCAGCAGCACCCTAACTCCTCCGCCGCTACCGACGGCTCTCCCGCCACCGATAACGGTGATCTCGCGGCGAATCCGCCGCGGAGACCGCCGTTATCGTTTACACGGCCGCCCACTGAAAAGATGGATACCTCGGTTGTGGCAGCAGCTGCTGCCGTTACCGAGATATCCATCTTTAAAAAGAGGACGTACATATACAGTGGGCGATCGGTAACTGGTTAAGTGGTTTAACAGGTCTGGCAGTAATCAGGCCCGGGTGTGGCAAGTGAAATTTAACTCCGCTTTCCATCAAAAATTTGGATAATCACACTTCCTTCAAGATATAGCAAGGTGGGGGCAATTACTTTTTCACACGGGACCAGGCAGGTTTGGACAGCTTTTTAATAACTGAAATCATTATGTAAAAACTGCATTTTGTATTGAAAATCATGCCAATGATACCGGTGTAAAAACGATCGTTTCTGGAGGTTCCGCAGTCCTGCGCCTCCCTGTGCACAATCTGCGGTCTGCCATCTCTCTTCCGAGGGTGAAACATTTACAAACAATGGTGATGAGCAGAACGCGGCCTGAACTCGTCTGAACTCATCTAGGAATGTAGAAGAGTCATAGCCGCTCGTGCCTCCACATTTTTGCCCTTGGTTCACACCCGTGTCCGGCTTTGATGTCACCAGACTTCAAATTCGGACTGTCAGTGCGATTTCTTGTGCGGCTTGCTGTCATCTGTGTGACTTCATTTAACAGATTTTTGAAAGTAAGGGCAGAGAGATCAGAAAAGACACCACGTCCCAATATACCGTAAGGAAAGGGAGGAAGGAAGAAACCTGGGGACTTTTTAGGTGTCAATTCAGTAAATAGATTACAATTGATAACATTTAATACATTTTATCATAACAATAGCAATAAAACAAATGATATCATTTGTTATATTCAAGGCATATAAAGAAACTACCACCCTACATGTTTCGCTTCAAAAAGCTTTATCAGGAGTAATGTATTATATGCTATAAATGACAAAAAAACAGGAATGAGTTACATAACGTTTTGGACAGAAAATTACATCTATCACATTATTGGCATACAATAGTATACATGTTTAATTTTTCAAAAATATCAATAGTAGCTAAAAGTAGTTTTAAAGTACCGTATTTGCCAGCGTATAAGATGACCCCCTAATTTTCCAGCTAAAAAGTTGGTTTTGGGATATACTCGCCGTATAAGAAGACCCCCCTTCCCCCCTCACTGTGCCCTCGCATACCTCACTGTGCTCATTGCATGCCTCACTGTGCCATTGCATGCCTCACTGTGCTCATTGCATATCTCACTGTGCCATTGCATACCTCACTGTGCCATTGCATGCCTCACTGTGCCATTGCATGCCTCACTGTGCCATTGCATACCCCACTGTGTTCATTGCATGTCTCACTATGCCATTGCATACCTCACTGTGCCATTGCATGCCTCACTGTGCCATTGCATGCCTCACTGTGCCATTGCATACCTCACTGTGCCATTGCATGCCTCACTGTGCCATTGTATGCCTCACTTTGCCATTGCATACCTCACTGTGCCATTGTATGCCTCACTGTGCCATTGCATACCTCACTGTGCCATTGCATACCTCACTGTGCCATTGCATGCCTCACTGTGCCATTACATGCCTTACTGTGCCATTGCATACCTCACTGTGCCATTGTATGCCTCACTTTGCCATTACATGCCTTACTGTGCCATTGCATACCTCACTGTGCCATTGTATGCCTCACTGTGCCATTGCATACCTCACTGTGCCATTGCATGCCTCTTTGTGCCATTGCATGCCTTACTGTGCCATTGCATACCTCACTGTGCCATTGTATGCCTCACTGTGCCATTGCATACCCCACTGTGCCATTGCATGCCTCACTGTGCCATTGCATACCTCACTGTGCCATTGCATGCCTCACTGTGCCATTGTATGACTCACTGTGCCATTTCATACCTCACTGTGCCATTGCATACCTCACTGTGCCATTGCCTGCCTCACTGTGCCATTGCATACCTCACTGTTCCATTGCATACCTCACTGTGCCATTGCATGCCTCACTGTGCCATTGCATACCTCACTGTGCCATTGCATGACTCACTGTGCCAATGCATGACTCACTGTGCCATTGCATGCCTCACTGTGCCATTGCATACCTCACTGTGCCATTGCATGACTCACTGTGCCAATGCATGACTCACTGTGCCATTGCATGCCTCACTGTGCCATTGCATGACTCACTGTGCCAATGCATGACTCACTGTGCCAATGCATGACTCACTGTGCCATTGCATACCTCACTGTGAGGTATGCAAGGGCACAGTGAGGGGGGAAGGTTCACTATTATTTTAATGTTTTATTTCCGTATTGATGTGATCAGTAGGCGTTGCGCCAACCTTGTCTGTCCGATCGTCCCTCCCAATGGCGACATTTTCCTGTCTTCGTATTCGCACCGTGTGATCCGTACCGGCTGATTATGTTGTAGGAAACCCTTGCCCCGCTATTCTGTATGAGGAATGTGGAGTAACCTGCTCAGACGATGGCGCAGCCCGCACTGTACTGAACCTTCCCCCGGGAGACGTTACTCCACCTCTGACCTCCGCTAGACTGAGCGAGATCAGAAGACATTGAGAAACTCAACTGGGACAGAAGTAAATGTCCTTTTCATTCATTAACCACTTCAGTACCAGCCTGTGATACCCCCTTCATTATCCGGCCATCATCAGCTTTCACTGCTCTGATCGTTTGACTGACAATTAGTGCCGTGACAAGGTCATCTAGAGCCCAGGGCAAACATACCACACTGCACTCCCCCCAAGATGTATTAACAGTATGTGTCAGCAAAAATCCCCCCCCCAAGAAAAAAATTGAGGATTAATCTGCATGCTTACCCCCAAAGCATAAATTCCCCCTCCTTCCAGCACAAATCTTTGCCCCCCAATCTCTCCAAATTCAAAGCCTCCTTCTCTCCGAACCCCGCAAAATAAAAAATACCCCCCCCCCCAGCACAAATCCCCTACCCCTCAAACTTGCCCTCCAAGCACAAATCCTCTCTCCCCACTCCAAACACCCCCCCTCCCATCAGAAATTCAGCAATTTAGAAATCGGATGAAAGGTTTAGCACTGGGAAAACACTTTTTGATAGATAAAAAGTGCATTTTATATACAACTATAGAGATCAGACCACAATGAGGGACAAATGAGGAGGAAAAAGGGACAGAGGGACATTGCTCCTAATCAGGGACAGTCAGTGGCGTCTCCAGCTTTCGTATTTAGGGGGGGCACATTGGGGGACAGGGACAAAAGTAGGGGGGCCAACTATTAAATGCAATTATATATATATATATATATATATATATATATATATATATATATATATATATATATATCCTGGGGCCCTTTACTATGATCCCACAACGGGCTCTTTCATATGTTCTGCAGTGAGCTCCCTTCCTACTATACTGGGCCCCCCAGAGTGGCAGAAAACAAGAGATATATGTCACCAGCACACCAAGAAAATATAAGGGTCCAAAGCAGTGGGAGAACTATCAGGGTTGCAAAGGTTGTCTTGCCACCGGGCCCTGGTGTTCTGCCACTGTGGGGGTTCCCCAGCTGTCCTGTCCCTGCTATTGACAGCGCTGGTCTGGCATCAGTCTCCTTGGCAGCGGTGGCAGTCTATTAGGACCTACTGCTGGTGACATTATGGGTGCATGCAGGGGAAGGCTGGCACTATTGGCTATAGAGAGCTGAGCCCCAAGCTGGCCCCCTAGCAGCAGTAATGCTGTATAACCTTCTCTGTTGACATGCTGATCGGCATGTGATCCAGGTGATGCTCCCAGTCAGATCTAATAAACACAGTGGGGTAGATTCACATACCTTTTGCGGCAGGGTATCTCCAGATACATCGGCGTAATTTGAAATCCGCGCCCGCGGAGCGTTACGCCGATTCACAAAGGCAGTTACGCTGAAAAAATAGGCTTCCTCCACCGACGTAACACGATTGCGGCGGCGTAGAATTGTGTGCAATATAACTTTGGCTGCTAGGGGCGCTTCCGTTGTTGTCGGCGTAGAATATGCTAATTTCCTAGATACGCCGATTCACAAACGTACGTGCGCCCGGCGGTAGTTTTTTACGTCGTTTGCGTAAAGGCTTTTTCTGCGTAAGGCTGCTCCTGCTATTAGGAGGCGCAGCCAATGTTAAGTATGGACGTCGTTCCCGCTTCGAAATTTGAATTATTTACGTTGTTTGCGTAAGTCGTTCGCGAATAGGGCTGGACGTATTTTACGTTCACATCAAAACCAATACGTCGTTACGCCGTACTTGGAAGCAATGCACACTGGGATATGTACACGGACGGCGCATGCGCCGTTCGTAAATCACGTCAATCACGTCAGGTCATCACATATTGCCATAAAACACGCCCCCCTTCCCCATTTGAATTATGCGCGCTTACGCCGGCCCCATTTACGCTACGCCGCCGCGACTTACGGAGCAAGTGCTTTGTGAATACTGCACTTGCTCCTGTAAGTTGCGAAGGCGTAGCGTAAATACACTACACTGCGCCGCCGTAAATTATAGCGTAGCTACCTGAATCTACCCCAGTATTTATTAGCATCAAGAGTACAACCACATATATATAATCAACCGTATGTTCAGCAGCCATGTGGGTTCTATGCCTGTAAAGTGTGGGCTTTGATCAATAAAATCACTGATAACCACTTAAAGCGGGGGTTCACCCCAAAATCAACTTTCTGCCATTAGATCCAGCATACTGCTGACATCTGCAGTATGCTGGTTTTTTTTTTTTTGTACTTATCGTTTTATCAGCCGTTGTTATCCGGCTCCGAGCGGGGATTCCTTCCGGGTATAGGCGTTTCTAAGCCAAGCGGAGTTGATTGACGGGCTGCTAAAGCGCGTCACGCCTTCCGAAAATACTCAAAGTGACACTCGAGTGTTTACGGCCCCTGCGCAGTCAGCTCTACACGGCAGACGCATGCGCCGTAAACACCCGAGTGTGACTTCGGTATTTTCGGAAGGCGTGACGCGCTTTAGCAGCCCGTCAATCAAATCCGCTTGGCTTAGGAACGCCTATTCCCCGCTGAAATCCCCGCTCGGAGCCGACTAACAACGGCTGATAAACGATAAGTACAAATAAAAAATAAATAAAAAAACAGCATACTGCAGATGTCAGCAGTATGCTGGATCTAAAGGCAGAAAGTTGATTTTTGGGTGAACCTCCGCTTTAACCCCCGGACCATATTGCTGTCCAAAGACCAGAGCACTTTTTGCGATTCGGGACTGCGCCGCTTTAACTGACAATTGCGCGGTCGTGCGACGTGGCTCCCAAACAAAATTGGCGTCCTTTTTTTCCCACAAATAGAGCTTTCTTTTGGTGGTATTTGATCACCTCTGCGGTTTTTATTTTTTGCGCTATAAACAAAAATAGAGCGACAATTTTGAAAAAAATTCATATTTTTTACTTTTTGCTGTAATAAATATCCCCCAAAAATATATATAAAAAAAAAAAAAAATTTTTCAGTTTAGGCCGATACGTTTTCTTCTACATATTTTTCGTAAAAAAAATCGCAATAAGCGTTTATTGATTGGTTTGCGCAAAAGTTATAGCGTTTACAAAATAGGGGGTATTTTTATGGCATTTTTATTAATATATTTTTTTACTAGTAATGGCGGCGATCAGCGATTTTTTTTTTGGTACTGCGACATTATGGCGGACACTTCGGACACTTTTGACACATTTTTGGGACCATTGGCATTTTTATAGCGATCAGTGCTATAAAAATGCATTGGATTACTATAAAAATGCCACTGGCAGTGAAGGGGTTAACACTAGGGGGTGGGGAAGGGGTTAAGTATGTCCCTGGGTGTGTTCTTACTGTGGGGGGGGGGGGTGGCCTCACTAGGGGAAACACTGATCTTCTGTTCATACATTGTATGAACAGAAGATCAGCATTTCCCCTGCTGACAGGACCGAGAGCTGTGTGTTTACACACACATCTCCCGGTCTCCGCTCTGTACCGAGCGATCGCGTGTGCCCGGCGGCGATCGAGCCCGCCGGGCACACGCACGGGAGAGCCGACCTGCCGCCGTATAATGACGGTGCGCGGTCGGCTAGTAGATATTTAACACTAGGATTTGACTGGGAGCATAACCTCGATTGCATCCCGATCAGCATGTCAGAGAAGCTCTACTACTGCTAAGCAACCTGCAGGGAGCTCAACTGCCTATGCCCAATAGAGATGGGCTCGGGTGTGTTTGAAATCCCACATGCCCAATCCCGCCAGGAAGCCGACACTCCACAGTGCTAATCACATCCAATGAGACATTTCCTGATCTGTGCAGAGCTGCGGACCGTGAAATGTCTCACTGCCTGTGATTAGCGCTGTGCAGTGTGGGCTTCCTGGCAGGCTCTGGCATGTGGATTTTTGAACATGCCCAGCCCATCTCTAACAACAAATTGTGCTGGCCCTCCTGTACATCAGCCCCATAAAGTAACCAGCTCTGGGTTCCAATGTGCTGCCACCGCTGCCATGGAGGCAGAGACCAGCGCTGTGAATAGCCGGGACAGGACAGTAACTCTGGTTATTCCAGCACTGGTCCACACTGGGAGGATTCCCCCGTCCACCTATAATGTGTAGATGGGGGAATTGGATCATTTCTTTTTTTTTCCATTCAACCTAATAGTTGAATGAAAAAAAGTGATCAATGTATGGGCTGCCTAAGAGCTAAGACCAGCCATAGACAGTTTAAATCTCAGCTGGTTCAGCAGAAACTGGCTGAGATTTGAACCATTAATGAGCAGATTCTCTTATAATTATCACTAGTGGTTGCTGTATAGTCACTGGTGATAATCACTGTTTGTCGGGAGAATATAATTGCTGGGCAGGAGGGATATTCCCCTGTCACCACTGTCTGTGTTGATGGGGGAATCATACAAGTTTCTTTCCTGCAATCTGTGGATGCAGGAAAGAAATTTGCACCGTATATTATCTGCCTAACTGAAAGTGAAAGTAAATTGTGAATGTCTTGAAAGAACAGGAGAGGGGGAGGGAGACAGATGGGGGAGAGAAGGGATGGAGATAATGCAGTTCAGTGATTACAGTGTACTGCAGTCTGCAGTGCACACACTTACCCACGGTCCAGGCTAGAATATCTGGCATCATTCACACACAGCCAGGAATGCTGCTGATTTTCATATTTCCCGCCCACACATCCCCTCTCTTCAGATACATCACACAGGGATAGTGTGGGTGGGACTGGAAGGAGGAGGAGGAGCTGTATTCCTCCCTGCTCATATGTGAGGAGAGTGGCTGGGGGGGGGGGGTGGAATTTACAGGCTGGTTCTCCTGTCCTAAGGATGTTTTTTCAGTAACTGAGATGAAGGCTTGCCCCCCCCCCCCCACAGTGCTGAAGCCAGAAATTTGGCCTGGGCAGGAAGGGGGAAAAAGTGCCAGTATTGAAGTGGTAATGGCAGGATCACCAGTTATTAAATAAATGAAAACTACAGATTTAAAAAAAAGACTAAAAACATCTTTGGAACTGACGGTAACATATTACAGGTTCTGTTCGATTTTTGCAGTCGGGGTTTAGTTGTACTTTAATGCCGCGTACACAGGGTCGGAATTTCCGACAAGAAAAGTCCGATGTGAGCTTTTGGTCGGAAATTCCGACCCTGTGTAGGCTCCATTGGACTTTTTCTGTCGGAATTTCCGACAGCAAAAATTTGAGAGCTGGTTCTCAAATTTTCCGTTGGGAAAGTTCTTGTCAGAAATCCCGATCGTCTGTATGCAATTCCGACGCACAAAAAAACACACGCATGCTCGCAATCAAGTCGACGCATGCTCGGAATCATTGAACTTCATTTTTCTCGGCTCGTCATAGTGTTATACGTCACCGCGTTCTTGACGGTCGGAATTTTGTGTGACCGTGTGTATGCAACGCAAGTTTGAGCCAGAATTCCGTCGGGAAAAAAATCCACGGTTTTCTTGTTGGAATTTCCGATGGCGTGTGCGCGGCATAAGAAGTCAATGAGATGCAGCCACGGGAAGGAATGCGCGCGTTGTAGCGTCGGCGCGTTCGATGTGGTCACCAGGCTCCAGATGATCAATCCTCAGATTTTGGATTCTAGATCTTTTCTGAAACGCTTTTCTAAAATTCATGTTGGAAAGAAAACACAAAGCCCTGCGTGTCCCGAGTCGCATTCCAGCGTCAGCTGCGGATAATAACTGCAGACAGCTGCGGAGAGGATCCCACGGCAATGGGCACAATCTGTACATTTCACACTGGGGGCCGATGGAGGCTGAACAGTGCCGACAGCAGAGACACGCATCACTCTCTGCATGTGCATGGCCACATTAAATAACATGCAACTGCCTTCATGGGCAAAAACGCCAAACGCCCCAAGCAGCGGCATTTTTTTTTTTTATGCCCGTGTGCATGAGACCTAAACCACTTGACCTTTCAGAAGATTTACCCCCCTTCATGACCAGGCCATTCTTTGCTTTATTTTAATTGACAATTGCACGGTCGTGCGACGCTGTACACAAATTAAATGTACAGTAAAACCTTGGTTTGAGAGTAACTTGGTTTCAGATCACTCTACTGCAGGGTAGTCTTCCCGGTCACGATTGCAGACTGACAGCGGTGAGGAGGACGGTCTACGTGGACAGCTTTATCCCGGATGCCTCCTTACTTAGATGTGCCTCTTTTAACCACTTCATTACTGGGCACTTAAACCCCCTTCGTGCCCAGACCAATTTTCAGCTTTCAGCGCTGATGCATTTTGAATGACAATTACGCAGTCATGCTACACTGTACCCAAATTATATTTTTATCATTTTTTTTCCCCACAAATAGAGCTTTCGTTTGGTGGTATTTGATCATCTCTGCGATTTTTATTTTTTGCACTATAAACAAAAAAAAGACCGAAAATTTTGAAAAAAACACAATGGGCTAGATTCAGATAGGTTAGCGGATCTTTAGATCCGCGTAACCTATCTGATTTACGTTACGCCGCCGCTATTTTTTGAGGCAAGTGCTTTATTCAGAAAGCTTGCGGCGGCGTAACGTAAATCCCCCGGCGGAATTCAAATTCCGCAGCTAGGGGGAGTGTACTATTTAAATCAGGCGCGTCCCCGCGCCGATCGAACAGCGCACGCGCCGTCCGCAATTTTTTTTTGCATTGCTCCAACTGACGTCATTGGTTTCGACGTTAACGTAAATTACGTCCGGCCGTATTCGCGAACAACTTACGCAAACGACGTAAAAAATTCAAAACTCGGCGCAGGAACGACGGCCATACTTAACATAGGATACGCCGCACTTACCCCTGCTATAGCAGGGGTAACTTTCCGCCGGGAATTGCAGCCTAAGATCCGACGGTGTAAGTCACTTACACCTGTCGGATCTTAGGCATATCTATGCGTAACTGATTCTATGGGCCAGATTCACAAAGAGATTTTTAACGTAGTTTGCGTAAGTCGTTCTAGAATACGGATGGACGTCGTTTACGTAAGCGTCACAACCACTGACGTCCTAGCGACGTCAGTGGGAGCAATGCACGCCGGGAAATTCCCCGGACGGCGCATGCGCATTTAAATCGGCGCGGGAACGCGCCTGATTTAAATAGTACACTCCCCTAGCCGCGGGAATTTGAATTCCGCCGGGGGATTTAGGATCCGCCGTCGCAAGTTTGGAGGTAAGTGGTTTGTGAATTAGCCACTTGCCTCCTAAACTTGCGGGAGCGGATCTTAATTCACGTAGAACGAGCGGATCTATAGATCCACTGCGCTACGTGAATCTGGCCCCCTGATTCTATGAATCAGGCACATAGATACGATGGCCGGACTCAGAGATACGACGGCGTATCAGGAGATACGCCGTCGTATCTTCTTCTGAATCCGGCCCAATATTTTTTACTTTTTGTTATAATAATATCCCCAATTAAAAAAAAAAAAAAAGAAATTCCCTCGGTTTAGGCCGATCCGTATTCTTCTACATATTTTTGTTAAAAAAAATCGCAATAAGCGTATATTGATTGGTTTGCGCAAAAGTTAAAGCTCCTCCAAAATAGGGGATAGATTTTTTTTTTTTTTTTTTATTGTATTTTTTTTACTAGTAATGGCGGCATTCTGCAATTTGTTTGTCAGGCCTGCGATATTGCGGCGGACACATCGGACACTTTTGACACAATTTTGGGACCATTCACATTTATACAGTGACCAGTGGTATAAAAATTCACCAATTACTGTATAAATGTGACTGGCAGGGAAGGGGTTAACACTAGGGGGTGAGGAAGGGGTTAAATGTATTCCCTGGGTGTGTTCTAACTGTGTGGGGGGAGGAGACTGACTGGGGGAGGTAACCGATCTGTGTCCCTATGTACAAGGCACACAGCATCAGTCTCCTCTCCCTGACAGGACGTGGAGCTCTGTGTTTACACACAGAGCTCCATGTCCCTGCTGTCACCGCCGATCGCGGGTACCTGGCAGACGCGGTGCGCGCAGGGAATGCACATAAAAGGACGTCCACCCGGGAGTTGAGAGCCGCGCTGTGGATGTCTTTCGTCTATAGCGCGGCTCTCTAGTGGTTAATCATCAACCATGTGAGTTGCTAAATGTTGTACCTTCATTAAATGTAACCATATTGCTACACTTAGAGGCGCCTCTCTTCTCTTTTATACTCTGGAGCTCCTGCTGGATTTTGCTTCCAATCCCCTTGTGGAGGCTTCCATTTGTGGATGGACATTTTATGGTTACACAACCTATCACATTACTATAATCTTTTTATATGGACTATAAACTGAAGGATTTATAAATAAATGGTTGTGGAACGAATCATTTGAGTTTCCATTATTTCTTATGGGGAAAGTCGCTTTGATATACAAGTGCTTTGGATTACAAGCATGTTTCCGGAACAAATTATGCTCGCAATCCAAGGTTTTCCAAGTAGAGCTTTCTTTTGGTGGTATTTGATCACTTCTGTTTTTTTTTTATTATTATATAAACAAAAAAAAGACCAAATATTTAAAAACACAAATATTTTATTGTTTGTACTATAAACAAGAAAAGGCAGACAATTATGAAAAAAAGCAATATTTTTTATTTTCTGCTATAAAACATATCCAATAAAAAAAATTTAAGAAATCAAATTTCTTTATCAATTTAGCCCAATAACTATTCCGCTACATGTTTTTGGTAAAAAAAAAGTAAAAAATCCCAATAAGCGTATATTGATTGGTTTGCGCAAAAGTTATAGGCCCAGATTCTCAGAAGAGATACGAAGGCGTATCTCCAGATACGCCGTCGTATCTCTGCGTTGCGCGGTCTTATCTATGTGCCTGATTCTTAGAATCAGTTACGCATAGATTTCCCGTAGATCCGACTGGCGTAACTATGTTACACCGTCGGATCGTAACTGCATATTTACGCTGGCCGCTAGGTGGCGCTAGCGTGGAGTATGCAAATTAGCTAGATACGCGAATTCCCGAACGTACGCCCGGCCGACGCAGTAAAGTTACGCCGTTTACGTTAGGCTTTTCCCGGCGTATAGTTGCCCCTGCTATATGGTGGCGTAAGTGCGGCGTAACCATGTTAAGTATGGCTGTGTTCCCGCGTCGAAATTTGAAAAAGTTACGTTGTTTGCGTAAGTCGTCCGTGAATGGGGCTGGACGTCATTTACGTTCACGTTGAAACCAATGACGTCCTTGCGGCGTACTTTGGAGCAATGCACACTGGGAAATTCCACGGACGGCGCATGCGCCGTTCGGGAAAAACGTCAATCACGTCGGGTCACAGTACATTTACATAAAACACGCCCCCCTCATACTAATTTGAATTAGTCGGGCTTACGTCGGCCGATTTACGCTACGACGCTGCAACTTACGGAGCAAGTGCTTTGAGAATACAGCACTTGCCCGTGTAAGTTGCGGAGGCGTAACGTAAATCAGATACGTTACGCCCACACAATTTTACGCGGATGTACAAGAATCTGGCCCATAGCGTCTACAAACTATGGGATATTTTTTTTTTTCATTTTTACTAGTAATGACGGCAATCAGTGCCTTACAACGGGACTGCAACATTGTGGCGAACAATCGGACACTAACTGACACTTTTGACCTCTTTTTTTTGGGGACCAGTGACACTAATACAGTCATCAGTGCTAAAAATATGCACTGTCACTGAACTCATGACACTGGTAAGGAAGGGGTTACCATCAGGGGCGGTCAAAGGGTTAACTGTTTGCCTAGTCAGTGTTTGTGTACTGTGGGGGAGGTGCTTCTACTTGGGAAAGGCATGGATCCATGTCTCTGCTTTGCAGGAAAACAGGATCTATGCCTTCCCTACTGAAAGAACGGCAATCTGCCTTGTTTACATAGGCAAATGGCTGTTCTGGCTCTCGGCCTAATGATCGGTGGGTGCTGGCAGACATCGAGCCCGTGGTACCCGCAGATCAGCTCTCGCTGTGTGTAATCACAGCAGGAACAGCTTGCCGGCGGCGTGGGCATGCGCGACCCAGACCCGCCCCAGACTAGGTACATGATCCAGCGCTGCAGTGCCACCTTGCCGTAGAATAACTACGTTATACTGACGCCAAGAAGTTAACTCATCAAGAACAATAAAATAAACATTACCCAGCAGGGGCGGCCTATCCATTGAGGGCGCCGCCCCTCCCCCGTCCTTTGCCGCCTCTCCTATCCATGGTTTTTAGAAGAGCAGTCTACATATATAAAACAGCGGAGTTCCCCTTTAATTACTAGAAACGCTGCTCAGTAGTCAGCAAACAACGCTTACAATAAACATTCTTTCCCCCTAAGACAATACCGATGTAACAGACCTCATTGTAAGTCAGCGCGGTCTGCACATCTGTATCCAATCAGAACATTCCTCGTGTCATTCAGCTCTGGCATTGGGGGAAATGATATATTATCTGCAGGATACAATTCTATTCCCATGAATGGGGCTGACGCTACACTATGGCTGCGCTATTATTCCAAGCGCAGCTGCGGCGCTCTTCCCCCTCCGGCGGGTCTAAATGGCGGCAAACCGCGCGTTTCTCAAGATGATAAATTGACGTGTAAACAATCGCCTTGTAAAACAGCCCCTTCAGTTTAAAATAGGAATGAAAGGCAAAACATTTGCGTAGAAATATAAAAAAAAATATTATAAATACCTTTTATGCCCGATTTTATAAGTGATCATCACATTCTCTCTGTTCTCAGCTGCATAAGAGCTGGGGGAGGAGAAACAGCAGCACACTGAGCTTGCCAGTGAATGGCTGTGCGGCGGGGGCGTGTCAGGACAATTCTGATCATTGGAGGAGAGCACACTAATAGCTAGATTCAGAGAGAGTTACGGCGGCGTATCAGTAGACACGCCGTCGTAACTCTGAATCGACGCCGTTGTAAATTTAAGCGTATTCTGGAAACCAGATACGCCTAAATTAGGCTAAGATACGAGCGGCGTAAGTCTCCCACGCTGTCGTATCTTAGGGTGCATATTTACGCTGGCCGCTAGGTGGCGCTTCCGTTGAGTTCGGCGTAGAATATGCAAATGAGCTAGATACGCCGATTCACAAACGTACGTGCGCCCGGCGCAATTTTTTACGTCGTTTACGTAAGGCTTTTTCCGGCGTAAAGTTAGTCGAACAAAAAGCTGGCCTAGCCAATGTTAAGTATGGACGTCGTTCCCGCATCGAATGTTGAAATTTTTACGTTGTTTGCGTAAGTCGTCCGTGAATGGGGCTGGACGTCATTTACGTTCACGTCGAAACCAATAAGTCCTTGCGGCGTACTTTGGAGCAATGCACACTGGGAAATGTCCACGGGCGGCGCATGCGCCATTCGTGAAAAACATCAATCACGTCGGGTCACGAGTGATTTACATAAAACACGCCCCCCTGTTCCACATTTGAATTAGGCGGGCTTACGGCGGGCTTACGCCGGCCTATTTACGCTACGCGGCCGCAACTTACGGAGCAAGTGCTTTGAGAATACTGCACTTGCCCGTCTAAGTTGCAGAGGTGGAACATAAATAGGATACGTTACGCCCGTATCAGCAGTGCGGTGGGCGGTGTCAGTAGTTTTTTATTTATTTTTTATTTTTTTAGGAGCCCCATTAGGTGAAATATTGGGGGTATATTTCTGTGAATTACTGCATGTTTAACGCACTATATTCCAGTGTGTTACTGCGCGTTTAATGCAGCATATTTCTGTGCATTAGTGCATGTTTAAAGTAGTATATTTTGGTGTGTTATGTGCCGTTTAATGCTGTATTTTTCTGTGCATTAGTGCCAGTTTAATGTAGTATTTTTCGGTACAATGTGTACTACACAGGGTGATTAGGGTGTGCCCAGGCACACCTGGCACACCCTGTGCGCACGCCTATGCTTACTGTAACGTTTCAATGTACAGTCTGATCACTGGGGGAGAGATACTGAGGGAATGCCTGCTGCAGGATTCAGAATAACATTTTAAAACATTTTCAGATGGGTTTGCTGTTTCCAAAATTATCCCCCCCCCACTGTCTGTCACATCATGTGACTTGCATTTTCCTCTCGCCTCCGGTTGAACCTGACCGGCCTGTCATTCAGAATGACGTCAATGCAAATTCCCTGGTGCTAATGCCACCGATTAATCCGGCCCGCGGCTTCCAAACGGATCTGATTTCACTGGCTGCGGAGAGCGGTGGGCGGTCAAGTGACCGATAAGAGCGCCGGCGATTCGCAGCTCCCAAATCCGAGCGCCCCGTCCAAGGGCACGGAGCAGATTCTGATGTTCTGCGCGCTCAGGTCGGCGACATTTCCGCGTCCGACGTCCAGGAGTTATATTTAGAAAGAGAAATCATGAAAACTTAAAATAAACGTGGACTGTGCTAAATCCTAACCCTGTTCACGTCACGTCGTCACGTCGCTGCAATTTTCACGCGAAGGGGTGTTCATACTCATGCGATCCGATTCTAGTAAACGCACTGCGTTTTGAGACCTGCTTTTGGGGTGTCATTACCAATTGTCTACCGGGCACCTTCCCCCCCCCCCCCTTCATGCCCAGACTAATTTTCAGCTTTTGGTGCTGTTGCCTCTGACGTTTTTATATTTTGCAAAAAAAAAAAGAAGACGGAAAATTTAGAAAAAAATAACTTTTTCATTGTTTGTCATAAAATGTTGCAAACAGGTAATTTGTTTCCACTGTTGTGCGCTGATGATGAGGCTGCACTAATAGACGGCACTGATGGGCACTGAGAGGTGGCACTGATGGGCATTGATGGGCACTGATGAGGCGACACTGGTGGGCACTGATGAGGAGGCACTGATAGGCAGCACTGATGGACACTGATAGGGGCACTGATAGGCGACACTGATGAGGAGGCAATGATGGGCACTAATGGGTGGCACTGATAGGCGGCACTGATGAGGAGGCACTAATGGGCACAAATGGGTGGCAATGATGGATCTGGTAGGCAGCAATGATAGGCTACACTGTTGAGGTGGCACTGATGGGCACTAATGGGTGGCACGGATAGGACGCACTGATGTGTGGCACTGATAGGCAGCACTGATGGACACTGGTAGGCAGCACTGATAGGCGACACTGATGAGGAGGCAATGATGGGCACTAATGGGTGGCACTGATAGGCGGCACTAATGGGCACTAATGGGTGGCACTGATGGATCTGGTAGGCAGCACTGATAGGCTACACTGATGAGGAGGCACTGATGGGCACTAATGGGCGGCACAGATAGGCAGAACTGATGGGTGGCACTGATGGGCACTAATGGGCGGCACTGATAGGTGGCACTGATGGGCGGAACTAATGGTTGGCACTGGTAGGCGGCACTGATGAGGAAGAACTGATGGGCACCAATTGACAACGCTGATGGGCACTGGTAGGTGGCACTGATGAGGAGGCACTGGTAGGTACTGATTGGCAGCACTGGTGGGAAAAGATTGGCAGCACTGGTGGGACTGCACTGATAATGAGGACACTGATAATAAGTGCCCTGATTATCAGTGTACATGTCCCTTTTACAGAAGCCGGTTATCGGCTCTCTTCTCCTCTCCTCATCCTGTCAGCATGAGGAAAGGAGTGCCGATAACCAGCATCTGTTTACCTCCGTGATTAGTTGTGATTGGACACAGCTGATCATGTGGTAAAGAGCTGCTGATTGGCTCTTTACCTCAATCCTTGATCAGCAGTGTCCGGAGCAGTGGGCGCGGTTGGACGCGATCATGGGACGCCGTCATATTACGATCGCACTGTAGCCGTCATTCGGTTATTGCGCGGTCGACAAGTGGTTAACTGTTAATTGACACCTGTAGCAAATTTACATAAACACAGTGCGATTGCTATGTGATGCCATGCGGGAAAAGCAGCGATTCCTGTGCGTTTCCCACATCGCATTAGTGAGAACCGAGCCTTAATGTCCACGCGCCACACAAATGTGTCCCTGGGCGGCGCGCTCTCATCACTGTGACCGAGCCTAAATGCCCACGTGCCACACAAATGCGTCCCTGGGCGGCGCGCTCTCATCACTGTGACCGAGCCTAAATGCCCACGTGCCACTCAAATGTGTCCCTGGGCGGCGCGCTCTCATCACTGTGACCGAGCTGTCAAAGCTTTGCGGCAGATACTGTTTGTAAGTCCTCTGAACAATCGTGGCGGTCAAATGAACACATCACCAGTGTTATAGGGCCAGATTCAGAAAGCATTTACGTCGGTGTATCTCCAGATACGCCGCCGTAATTTTAAATGTGGGCCGTCGCATCTTTGCGCCGATTCACAAAGCGACATACGTCCAAAAACATGGCTTCAGCCGTCCGACGTAACTTGCCTACGCCGGCGTATCGTGGGCGCATAGTTACGCTGGACGCATTCGGCGTTCCCATTATAAATATGCAAATGACCTAGATACGCCGATTCACTAACGTACTTGCGCCCGGCTTATTAATATACGCTGTTTATGCAAGGCGTACGACTGGCGTAACTTTTTCCCCTCATAAAGCAGGGGTAAGTCATGTTAAGGTATGGACGTCGGAACGCCCGTCGAAATTTACGTCGTTTACGTAAGTCGTACGTGAATAGGGCTGTGCGTAAGTTACGTTTACGTCGTAGGCAGTGTTCGACGTATCTTAGGCATTCTAGCCGACGTGATTTTGAGCATGCGCACTGGGATACGTCCACGGACGGCGCATTGCGCCGTTCGTTCAGCCCCTCATTTACATGGGGTCACGGCTCATTGTAATACAACACGCCCAATGCCTTGATAATTTGAATTAGGCGGGCTTACGCCGGCCCATTTACGCTACGCCGCCGTAACTTAGGGCGCAAGTTCTTTCTGAATACGGTACTCGCCTCTCTAAGTTACGGCGGCGTAGCGTATATGAGATGCGCTATGCCCCGCCGAAAGTTACGCCATTCTTTCTGAATCCAGGCCTTAATGTTCTCTAGTGACTACTAGCACCCTAAGGAATGAGCAGCTTCCATCGCACACTTTTCACAATGATTTTTCATTTATTTTGTTGCTTTGCATGCGGCTGGATTGGACTTGGCTTGGTTCCTGCTGCTGAACCATTTATAGTCGGGAACATTCGTCTAGAGGGGCCAAAAGCTCTTTATCTGCCATCGACTGTCTGCATTTGTTTTTTATTTGGTATCTTATAGTGACAGAAATTCCTCCATAAGTCTTAATATTGTTTACTACGGCTCAGACATCTCTGTCTCCCAGATGTGTTCCCGAGCAGGAAATGTGTGCGGGTTCCTAGAATTATGATGTCATAGTCACACTTCATCTTCTCCTCCTTCTCAGTTCTTTGTCAGTAACGTGGAGGGAAAAACCGAGCACAACAGGAAGCAAAAGACAACACTATTTAAAGAAAAAACACCACGTCGGGTTTTAGCGAGTAGTTATTTTGAGCTGGAATCCTAAATTCAGAGATTATAAAATTCACAACACCTCAATTGCTACAAGAGTACACTTTCAGTAGGATGTTCTTGGGCCTTGGGTTCCCCCAGCAGTTTGCCTGTGTTTCCAGAGCTACCCTCAATTTCAATGAGCGGGACACAGATTATGAGGATGATTTCAAATAGCTATGTGTCTTCTCCAGAAGAATTGATACAAGAGTACTCCAGTTTGGGTTGGGTGGCCCTCTGTTTTTAGGCTTTGGATCCCTCCAGCTGTTTGCCTGTGTTACCAGAGCTACCCTGGATTTCATTGAGCGGGACGTAGTTTGTGAGGATGATTTCAAATAGCTATGTGTCTTCTCCAGAAGAATTGCTACAAGAGTACTCCAGTTCTGGTTGGGTGGCTCCCTCAAGTTGTTTGCCTGTGTTACCAGAGCTACCCTAGACTTCACTGAGAGAGACTCTGTTTATGAGCTGGAATCCTAAATTCAGAGATGATAAAATTCACAACACCTCAATTTCTACAAGAGTACACTTTCAGTAGGATGTTCTTGGGTCTTGGGTTCCCCCAGCTGTTTGCCTGTGTTTCCAGAGCTACCCTGGATTTCATTGAGCGGGATGCAGTTTATGAGGATGATTTCAAATAGCTATGTGTCTTCTCCAGAAGAATTGCTACAAGAGTACTCCAGTTTGGGTTGGGTGGCCCTCTGTTTTTAGGCTCTGGATCCCTCCAGCTGTTTGCCTGTGTTACCAGAGCTACCCTGGATTTCATTGAGCGGGACACAGTTTATGAGGATGATTTCAAATAGCTATGTGTCTTCTCCAGAAGAATTGCTACAAGAGTACTCCAGTTCTGGTTGGGTGGCTCCCTCAAGTTGTTTGCCTGTGTTACCAGAGCTAACCTAGACTTCACTGAGAGAGACTCTGTTTATGAGAATGATTGAAAGTAGCTATATGTGTCTTCTTCAAAAACCCAGCTACTGTGGGGACTACCACCACAATTGCTACAAGAGTACTTAGGTTCCAGTACAGTGGCCCTCTGTACTTGAGCCTTGGATCCCTCCAGCTGTTTTCCTGTGTTACCAGAGCTACGCCAAACTTCGCTGGGAGGGATGCTGTTAATGAGGATGATTGCATAGTCATTTTGAGCTGGTATCCTAAATTCAGGGATGGAAGGTGTCTCTGCTTCCCCCTCTTAGCAGCTCAGATAGGCCACACTTGATAGGGCAGGGATAGCAGAGCAAATGATCTGCAGCCAGATGAGGCCCTGCACTGTCAGAACCGGTGTCCTGGCTGCTGAGCCAGAGCCTAATAGCACACAGCTCCTCCAGAAGACCCAGCTACCAGGTGGAGCACCACCCTAATTGCTACAAAACTACACCAGCTCCAGTAGGGGGGCCCTGTGTTCTTGTGCCTTGGATCCCTCCAGCTGTTTTCCTGCATTATCAGAGCTACCCAGCACATCAGCAGTCAGACCAAAGCCTACTAGCACGCAGCTTCTGCGGAAGACCAAGCCACCCCAATTGCTACAAGAGTACTGCAGTTCCAGTGGGATGGCCCTGTGTACTTGGGTCCTGGATCCCTCCGGTTGTTTGCCTGTGTTACCAGAGCTACCCTGAACTTCACAGGGAGGGATGCTGTTTATGAGGATGATTGCAATTATTTGTGTGTTCTAAACTGTTTTACTGACATGGTTTGTGTAGCAATTGTATACATTATATTATTTATTTTATATGCTATTTTTCTTTCACCAAAGTGGAGTTATCCTGTAAACAAAAGTTCAGTCATATTGCACATAGTGCATGGTCTTCTTCTGTGTGACAAACACCACACATGGCTTCAAAGCAGGAAGGGTACATCCAAGGTAGATTGTGACATGGAAACTTTAAAGTACCAGGTGGGTCTGGGTGTTTTGATGATTGAGAGTCTTTGGAGGAGGTTCAACATCCGGAAGTGAAAGTGGTTATATGGCTTCTTTGCGCCAATAAGCAAATTGTTTAAAGGGGGGCATAGTACAAAGAAAAGCGACAGGTAGGGTCCTCCAACTGAGAGTATGAGCAGAATGGTAAGATATCCAAAGGTCAAGTATTTTCTTTAGGTAGGGGGCCACCGCAGAGCCATAGTATTAACATCATAGAGCCAAAATATTACCATTGTAAAGACTATGGCCCAGATTCACAGAGAGCAGGGCACACATTACGCCGCAGTAGAGCACACACCGTACGGCATGCCAACGTAGCGTGGAAAGGCAAGCATTGCATTCAGCAAGCCAGTGCTCCCAACGCTGCGCCATCGTGGCGTTGGTTTCGAAGGCGCACGCCGGCGTAGGTGGAAGTGGGCGTGACCCCATGAAAATGATGGGCCGAGCGCCAGAAAGGTACATATTACGAACTGCGCATGCGCCGTGACGTGGACGCATGCACAGCACCCCCTACGCCGGCTCACAACCACGCCGGCACAACTGCCTAAGCTACGCCTGATCACCGCGTACGCCGTGAACATAACGTACGCCCAGCCAGACACACGTCCAACGCACAATACGCTGGCTTGTGTTCCCTGGTGCAGACCTGTGCATGTCTGTTGCCGGGTTGCACCTCATTTATGGGGAATAACTTTACGCCGGACGTACAACTTACGCGCATCTCGCGTAGCATGCGCCGGGCACACGCACGTTCGTGAATCGGCGTATTTCCCTCATTTGCATGTTTGAATGGCTAATCAATGGGAGCAGCACCATGCGCCCAGCCCATATGTGCGCCCACCGTGTGCAAGCTACATCGGCGGGGTGTTATACGTCGGCGTAAGTGCTTTGTGAATCTGGGCCATGGTATTACCATGCATATTAGCAGGAGGAATAGTGTGCCATCATTGGTGTCAGTGGAAGGAAAAATGCCCCATTGTTGGTGTCCATAAGAGGAATGGTTCCCCTCTGTTGGTGTCAGTGGAAGGAATAGTGCCCCCTTGTTGGTGTCAGTGGGAGGAGTTACGTCCCATCATTGGTGTCAATGAAAGGAAAAATGTGCATTGTTGGTGTCAGTAAGAGGAATGGTTCCCCATTGTTGCTGTCAGTAAGTGGAATGGTTCCCCTTTGTTGGTGTCAGTAAGAGGAATGGTTCCCCATTGTTGGTGTCAGGTGGAGGAATAGAATCCCATCATTGGTGTCAGTGGAAGGAAAAATGCCCAATTGTTGGTGTCAGTAAAAGGAATGGTTCCCCACTGTTGGTAGTGGATAGTGGTTAATAGAAGGAGAAATTATATCAGTGGTTGGAATAGTACCCCATCATTGGTATCAGTGGGAGGAATAGTGCTCCATCATTGGTGTCAGTGGGAGGAATAGTGTCCTATTATTGATATAAGTGTAAGGAGTAGTGCCCCATCATTGATATCAGTTGGAGGAACAGTGCACCGTCATTAGTTTTAGTGGGTGGAATCATGCCCCATTGCTGGTGTCAGTGGGAGGAATAGTATTCCATCATTGGTGTCAGTGGAAGGTAAAATGCCCCATTGTTGTTATCAGTAAGAAGAATGGTTCCGCACTGTTGGTGTCAGTGGAAGAAATGGTGCCCCCTTGTTGGTGTCAGTGGAATGACGTCCCGAGGAACAGATAAAGGCAAGCAAAGGGCCACATTGGGCCCACGGGACACCGTTTGGAGACCCCTTCTCTGCAAAACCAAAGACAAGCCTTTCTAGAAAGGTATGATGCCGCGTACACACGGTCGTTTTTCAGCATGTCCAAAAAACGACGTTTTTCCAACTTCATCATTAAAAACAGCAGTGCCCACACACCATCGTTTTTAAAAAATGATGAAAAAAGCGCGGTGGCGTACAACACGTACAACGGCACTCTAAAGGGGAAGTTCCATTCGCCTTTGGGCTGCTTTTAGCTGATTCCTTGTTAGTGAAAGACGATTCGCGCTTTTCTGCCTGTTACAGCGTGATGAATGTGCTTACTCCATTATGAACGCTAGTTTTACCAGAACGAGCGCTCCCGTCTCATTACTTGCTTCTGAGCATGCGCGGGTTTAAAACGTTGTTTTAGCCCACACACGATAATTTTTAACAACACGAAAAACTACATTTTAAAAAACGACGTGAAAAAATGCAGCATGTTCGAATTATTTTTTTTGATGTTTTTCAGAAGCCGAAAAACGATGTGAAGCCCACACACCATCATTTTAAATGACGTTTTTAAAAACGTTGTTTTTTTCATGCCGAAAAACGATGGTGTGTACGCGGCATAAGAGTTAATGGTTGCTAATGGAAGTCGGGAGAAAGCCAAGCAGCGTTAATGTGTGGCCATCCTCGTCCGCTGCGAGCACGCCGCCCACCTGAAAGGGCGCTTCTAGGAAACACATGACGCCGTTGGTTTACCTGAGGCCGTGTTTAAACTTTAATAATATCGAGCTTCGCTTACAATATAATTCTGCTTCAGCTTAATAACTAACGTCAATAAACAGAGAGAAATACCGCGACCGTTGCCATAGTAACGCGATGCCGCTTCATCTGGGAGGCATAGGTCTGTGAATGGTTTATGGGATGTGGAGCATCGCTCTGCCTCACCGGCTGCTGTAATATAAACTGCACTTTCCTCTCCTCACATGCGGGGAGAACGCGGACAATGCGCTTATTATAGCCGCACAGCGTTCTATGGCAGAGAATGGCGGCAGTCATGTGCTGGTCTGGGATGCGCTACAAAGATTTCCTGGTACTATGAGTTGTAAAATATTTTCCTGATGTTCTATAAAGTCATAAATTAGAGCGGACCTACGATCAGATATATTGGGCTAGATTCAGAGACAGTTACCCCGGCGTATCAGTAGATACGCCGTCGTAACTCTGAATCTACGCCGTCGTAAATTTAAGCGTATTTTGGAAACCAGATACGCTTAAATTAGGCTAAGATACGAGCAGCGTAAGTCTCCTACGCCGTCGTATCTTAGGGTGCATATTTACGCTGGCCGCTAGGTGGCGCTTCCGTCGGTTTTCAGAGTAGAATATGCAAATGAGCTGGATACGCTGATTCAGAAACGTACGTGCGCCCAGTGGATTTTTTTACGACGTTTGCGTAAGGCTTTTTCCGGCGTAACGTTACTCCTGCTATATGAGGCATAGCCAATGTTAAGTATGGATGTCGTTCCTGCGTCGAATTTTGAAAATTTTACGTCGTTTGCGTAAGTCGTTCAAGAATAGGGCTTTGCGTAAATTACGTTCACGTCGAAAGCATTTGCGACGTGATTAGGAGCATGCGCACTGGGATACGTTCACGGCCGGCGCATGCATTCGTGAGAAACGTCATTTACGCGGGGTCATGTTTTTTTTGCATAAAACACGCCCACCTCTTGACAATTTGAAATCGGCAGATTTACGATACGCCGCCGCAACTTACGGAGCAAGTGCTTTGTGAATACTGCACTTGCCTCTCTAAATTGTGGCGGCGTAGTGTAAATTACATACGCTACTCCCGCACAAATTTACGTCGCCGTACCTGAATCTAGCCCTTTGTATTTTTCATGTTACGCGCATGCGTGGTAAATAATACTTACCGCAGAATGTCACCCTTCCAGGTATTTATAACCTCTCACAGAGACCACGCCCCCTGACCGTGTCTTCATCTGCTCTTCTCTCCAGAAGCACGTATTCGGATGTATTCGTATTCGGATGTATCTGAATTTCTGAATTAGAATAGTGCTGAATTTAAAACGAATCCGAAATATCGGACGAAATTCAAATTTGAATTGTTTTCGAATCGTTTTTTGATTACTTTTTGAATTGGAATTGTTTTCAAATTCGAATTCGAATAGTTTTCCAATGAGAATTAATTAACCCCTTGCTGACCGCAGCACTACTATATACGTCGGCAGAATGGCACGGCTGGGAAGATCGACCTGTATATATATATATATATGTACGTCGCCTTTAAGATGCGGCATTGTGGGCGCGCGCGTGCGGCCGCAAGCTCCTTGTCCGCCGGGAGTCCCCGCAATCGTGTCATGGAGAGGAAGAACGGGGAGATGCTAATGTAAACAAGGCATTTCCCAATTCTACCTAGTGACAGGACACTGATCACAGCTTCCTGTGATCGGGAGCGGTGATCAGTGTCTTGTCACTTGTAGCCCCAGGGCCATCTTTAAGGCAGGGCAAAAGGGGAAGCTGCCCTGGGCCCTGTCATTGTTGTGGGGCCCTCATACTTGCCAACTATCCCAGTTTAAATTCCCTTGTCCCTTGAGGTTTTAGTCCTGTGCTGTGGTCTGATATCTTAGTGTGAAGTGTTGCTACTAATGCTGCCCAGCTCTGCCCCATTGTTGTGTACAGATGACTCACCAGCAGACCCTGGTCCGGATTCACGTAGAATGGCGTATCTTTGTACGGGCGTAACGTATCCTATTTACGTTACGCCTCCGCAACTTTGACAGGCAAGTGCCATATTCTCAAACCGAAGTTGCGGCGGCGTAGCGTAAATAGGCCGGCGTAAGCCCGCCTAATTAAAATGTGGAAGATGTGGGCGTGTGTTATGTAAATTTACTGTGACCCCCACGTAAATGACGCTTTTTACGAACGGCGCATACACCGTCCGTGAAAGTATCCCAGTGCGCATGCTCCAAATTAACCCGCAAGAAGCCAATGCTTTCGACGTGAACTTAAACGATGCACAGCCCTATTCGCGAACGACTTACGCAAACGACATAACATTTTCAAAATTCGACGTGGGAACGACGTCCATACTTAACATTGGTACGCCACATGTACGCCTCATATAGCAGGGGTAACTTTACGCCGGGAAAAGCCTAACGTAAACAGCGTATCTGTACTGCGTCGGCCGGGCATACGTTCGTGAATTGGCGTATCTAGCTGATTTACATATTTCTAGGTGGAAAATCAGCGTACACGCCCCTATCGGCCAGCGTAAATATGCAGTTAAGATACGACGGCGTAAGAGACTTACGCCGGTCAGATCTAATACAAATCTATGCGTAACTGATTCTAAGAATCAGGCGCATAGATACGACGGCTCGAACTCAGAGTTACGACGGCGTATCTGGAGATACGCCAGCGTAACTCGTACGTGAATCCGGGCCCCTGTGTTTACATGTAAATAACCGGCATTCATATGTAAATAACGGGAGCATTCATATGTAAATAGCTGAGGCCGGCAGCATTCATATGTAAATAACGGGAGCATTCATATGTAAATAGCTGAGGCCGGCAGCATTCATATGTAAATAACGGGAGCATTCATATGTAAATAGATGAGGCCGGCAGCATTCATATGTAAATAAAGGCGGCATTCATATGTATATCATGTCCCTCTGCAGTGAAGAGATGATGTGCTGTAACCTCTAGCAACCAATCAGTGAGCAGTATTACTGTACAGTAATCTCTAGCAACCAATCAACAAGAAGAAATCATGTGCTGTAACTTCTAGCAACTAATCAGTGAGCCCTAATGTGTGCTGTAACCTCTAGCAACCAGTCAGTAAGTGGTAATGATATGCTGTAACCTCTGGCAACCAATCGCAATCACTGTCTGATTTGATACAGTAAACTGATTTTAAGTCTAGCTGATATTTATTGTATGTCTCAGGTGGAGAGAAAAATTGCGGTGGAGAGAAAAGTTTTGCCCAGGGCCCGATCCACATTAAAGATGGCCCTGTGTAGCCCATCCCCCCTACAGTTAGAACACATCCCTAGGACACACCCCTTCCTCGCCCCCTACTGGTTAATCCCTTCACTGCCATTCACATATACACAGTAATCAGTGATCATAGTAATCATTTTTATAGCACTGATCGCTGCATAAATGTGAATGGTCCCAAAATAGCGCCAAAAGTGTCCGATGTGTCCGCCATAATGTCGGGTGAATGGACTCTTGAAATGAACTTAGGTCCAATTCACACTGACGCGCCTTATTTGCGTGTTTGTCGCGTGACATCTTAGGGCAGCCCAGATGAACGGGCTGCTTTATGTGCGATTAACATGCCAAAGTAGTCGATTTTTTTGGCACATTTTTCCACGCGTTTTGTCGCACAACAAAATTCCCCTAGATGCATTTTTTCCGGGAATGCGTGTCATTACGGACGCTCCTGGGACATGAAGGTGTGACTGGGGCCTTAGAGGGTTAAGGGCCGCTTGTCTGGATGTAACCTTGTAATACACGGCGCACTTCTCGGTCAGCAGAATCTGCAGCGCTCTAGTCAAATAGTAACCAATTTTCCTGTCCGGATCCACTAATCATTACCGCATGGGTGTCACAGGCAACACCAGAACTCAGGATTGTCAGACGCTGGGAACAGTACGCGGGACTTTCTTTTTATACTTGTCACACTCATACAATGTCGTCGAGTAATCAGCAGTGGAAAGTAAACCGTTGCGGCATCTCGGAGTCAGAGGAAACCTGCAGTGATAAAAAAATGGTTGAAAAATTAACATAAAACTTCACCATAAAGTTCCAGGATATAACGTAGCATCAGATGCTGTATATTCACACACAGAGGAACCTCGGTTTACCAGTAATGAGGTTAACGTGCGTTTTGAAAGACGAGCAACTTTTAAACAAAATCCTGGTATGCGAGTGTTGTCTCGCAAAACGAGCGTAATTCAAGCAAATGGGCACAGTGAGACATGGGCACAGTGAGGCATGGACACAATGAGGCATGGACACAGTGAGGCATGGACACAGTGAGGCATGGGCACAGTGAGGCATGGACACAGTGAGGCATGGGCACAGTGAGGCATGGACACAGTGAGGCATGGGCACAGTGAGACATGGGCACAGTGAGGCATGGGCACAGTGAGGCATTGACAAAGTGAGACATTAACACAGCGAGACATGGACACAGCGAGGCATGGACACAGCAAGACATGGACACAATGAGGCATGGACACAGTGAGGCAAGGGCACAGTGAGGCATGGACACAGTGGGGCATGGACACAGTGAGGCAAGGACCCAGTGAGGCATGGACACAGTGAGGCATGGACACAGTGAGGCATGGACACAATGAGGCATGGGCACAGTGAGGCATGGGCACAGTGAGGCATGGACACAGTGAGGCAAGGGCACAGTGAGGCATGGACACAGTGAGGCATGGACACAGTGAGGCATGGGCACAGTGAGGCATGGACACAGCGAGACATGGACACAGTGAGGCATGGACACAGTGAGGCATGGACACAGTGAGGCATGGACACAGTGAGGCATGGACACAGCGAGGCATGGGCACAGTGAGACATGGACACAGTGAGGCATGGACACAGTGAGACATGGACACAGTGAGACATGGACACAGTGAGGCATGGACACAGCGAGGCATGGACACAGCGAGACATGGACACAGTGAGGCATGAGCACAGTGAGACATGGGCACAGGAGGCATGGACACAGTGAGGCATGGACACAGCGAGGCATGGACACAGCGGGACATGGACACAGCGAGGCATGGACACAGTGAGGCATGGACACAGTGAGGCATGGGCACAGTGAGGCATGGACACAGTGAGGCATGGGCACAGTGAGGCATTGACACAGTGAGGCATGGACACAGTAAGGCATGGGCACAGTGAGGCATGCACATGGACACAGTGAGGCAAAGTGAGGCACAGTGAGGCATGGACACAGTGAGGCATGGGCACAGTGAGGCATGCACATGGACACAGTGAGGCATGGGCACAGTGAGGCATGCACATGGACACAGTGAGGCATGGGCACAGTGAGGCATGGGCACAGTGAGGCATGGACACAGTGAGGCATGGGCACAGTGAGGCATTGACACAGTGAGGCATGGACACAGTAAGGCATGGGCACAGTGAGGCATGCACATGGACACAGTGAGGCAAAGTGAGGCACAGTGAGGCATGGACACAGTGAGGCATGGGCACAGTGAGGCATGCACATGGACACAGTGAGGCATGGGCACAGTGAGGCATGCACATGGACACAGTGAGGCATGGGCACAGTGAGGCATGCACATGGACACCCTAGGCTTATACTCGAGTATATACGGTAGTTGAATTAATGTAACTAAACAATTGTTTTCGTTCTGCACATGTCTAGCTCCTGTTCCTTTTTGGGCACCAAGTTTATCGCAATGTGAATTTTAGCATTTTGCTGCTATTACCGTGCGATTCTGTTGCGAAACAATGGCGGGCAGAATGGCACTGCCATTACAGAATGATGCCCCCCAAACCCGTGTCGCCCGTTCTGCTGCGATTCGGAATCACAAGACCTGAACAGACCTAAGTGATAAAATGTATCTCTTTCTTCTCCTTGTATGAACAGTTTCTTCATTTCGGGGCGAGAGGATCGCCGCTGCGATACACAAACACCGCTCTCTTCTGCCGCCGTGACTGAGCGCACTTATGCTGTACATTATGGTCGCGCCGTCCGGGGATTGGCTGGCCGTGTTTACGCCGATATTTTTATACGGAAAAATATGCATCAATAAATCACAATTAAGAAGAACCCACTAAAAGCGCATTAATTCACCGCCAGGCCGACCTGACCATCGGACTTCTAAAATTACAGAGAACGCGGCTAAGAATACCCGGCGCGGCTTTCTAAGAACACCGACAAGTGTCTCTTGTAGGAGAGGTCAGGGCAGGTAAGTGACACAAAGACGCAGTGTTTACAAACATCTCAAGAGACGCATTTCACCTTTAAAGGGCCGGTACGGGGGAATTTGATGTACTTTTTGCAGGATTTGAAGTACATGGAAAAGCTACACAATCCTACCTGTGAAGTCTCCGCTCCGCTCCGATACTTTCCACATTCATTTCTTAATGAAGACCCGACCTGTCCTAACACTTCTCCATTTCATGTAAACATCAGCATTTTTCTGCTAGAAAATTACTTAGAACCCCCAAATGTTTCATGTATACATATATATACACTATGGCCCGGATTCAGGTAGATTTGCCCCTTTCTTGCGGAGGCGCAGGGCAGCGTTTTTGCCCTGCGCCCCGCAAATTTACTGCGCTGCCCGCGATTCACGGAGCTCCGTAAATTGCGTGTGCGCTGTGTAAACTTGCCCTGCGTAAGGGCGCCTAATGTAAATGATCCCGTAGGGGGCGGGAATCATTTAAATTAGGCGCGCTCCCGCGCCGAGCATAGAGCGCATGCTCCGTCGGGAAACTTTCCCGACGTGCATTGCGGCAAATTGAGTCGCAAGGACGTCATTTGCTTCAAAGTGAACGTGAATGGCGTCCAGCGCCATTCACGTATCACTTACGCAAACGGCGTGAAATTCAAATTTCACGACGCGGGAACAGAGGGTATACTTTAGCATTGGCTGCCCCTACTATTAGAAGGGGCAGCCTTACGCTAAAGACGCCATACGGAAACTCCGTAACTTGCGTACGCAGGGCCCGCGCAACATTGTGAATTGGCGTAAGTATGCAATTTGCATACTATACGCTGACCACAATGGGAGCGCCCCCTAGCGGTCAACGCAAGAATGCAGCCTAAAATCTGCGTGGCATAAGAGCCTTATGCCACGCAGATTTTAGGCTGCAGTCGGCGTAACGAGTTCTCTGAATCAGGAGAACTCGTTACGCCGGCGCAAGTCAGCAATTGCGCTGCGTAACTATGGTTACGCAGGCGCAATTGCTTACTGAATCTGGGCCTATATTACCAAAAGTATTGGGACACCTGCCTTTACACACACATAAACTTTAATGGCACCCCAGTCTCATAGCTAGATTCAGGTAGCTGGGCACATCTTTGAGGCGGCGTAGCGTATCGTATTTACGATACGCCGCCGTAAGTCAGAGAGGCAAGTGCTGCATTCACAAAGCACTTACGTCCTAAGTTACGGCTGCGTAGCATAAATGGGCCGGCGTAAGCGCGCCTAATTCAAATGAGGATGAGGGGGGCGTGTTTTATGTAAATTACTCGTGACCCGACGTGATTGACGTTTTTTACGAACGGCGCATGCGCCGTCCGTGGACATATCCCAGTGTGCATTGCTCCAAAGTACGCCGCAAGGACGTATTGGTTTGGACGTAAACGTAAATTACGTCCAGCCCTATTCACGGACGACTTACGCAAACAACGTAAATTTTTCAAATTTCGGCGCGGGAACGACGGCCATACTTAACATTGACTAGTCCAGCTATTTGTTCGACTAACTTTACGCCGGGAATCACCTTACGTAAACGGCGTATCTTTATTGCGACGGGCAAGCGTACGTTCGTGAATCGGCGTATCTCGCTGATTTACGCATTCTAGGCGTAAATCAGCGTTCACGCCCCTAGCGGCCGGCGGAACTAGACAGCGAAGATACGACGGCGCCCGCAAGGAGAAGCGCTCCTTGCGGGCGCACTTTGGAGTCCATAGATGCAGAATGCCGGACTCGGCCCCATCATTGGATTTGATTGACAGCAGCGGGAGCCAATGGGTGCGCTGCTATCAATCTATCCAATTAAGAGCCGAGAAGACCGGGCAGAGGGGAAGAGCGCATCTCCGGCGTGGGAATGGTCAAACATTCCCATAGACACACTCCTAAACCTTGTGGACGGTCTTCCCAGAAGAGTTATAGCTGCAAATGGTGGACCAACTCATACGTGCCGTCGCTTCAGCTAGTGTGCCTTAACGGCAGTGACGTCAGCGCCGGAGCCCGCAGTACCCGGAAATAACTCCGGGAGAGATGTCCGCGGCCGGAGCGGTGTATGGGGACTGCTACAGGGGCTTCGATATAAGGTAAGTATTTCATAATGAGCTAGTATCTGATGCATTGCCTTTGTCTTGCAGTTTTTTATTATTATTATTATTTTTTTATTGTGGGTTTATAACCATTTTAAAGCAAGCATCCCTGCTGTAGTCTGTCACCTCTGAACCACGTGTCAAATGCCTCTGAAAAGGGATCCACCACAGATCACTTTTCAGAGGAGCTGAAATGTAAACAAGCCCTTAGTCACGCCTAGCTGTTTGAAACGCGCGTTTTTTTTCACACTTTTTCCCAGGAGACAATTCCGTTGGGCAAATGGAACAAAAAGCTGAAAAATGGGAACTTGACATCATATATTTAATGAGGGAAAAAAAGCCCATTTACTGGTATTGATGGAAGTGGAGGAAATGTGTTCCGTCTCTGGAAACGGTTTGGAAGACGCCGGGAGAAGGTGGTGATGTTTTTTTTTTTTAAACCCTCAGGGGGGGAGGGGGGGAGTCTGAGAACGGGGGCCAGGTACGGAGCGTCAGGGTGGAGGCTGCGAGAAAGAACACCGCCTGGATGGCATCCCAAAACCGCTCTGGGCAGCGGGCAACCGAGCCGACAAAATCCAATATCCTGCCGGGCCTATCAATAAGTTAGGTGACAGCCAAGCGCGAGGCGTTACGGTGGCGGTCGACTAATGCGCACTTTAATTGCTGGCTGGAAGCAGTAGAGGGACGCGGCAGCCAAACGGCAAGATTTGCCATTTAAAGGGAACCTCCGAGCAGCGCGAATACGTTGGATATGCCGCAATTCTGCCCACGATTTCAAAAACGTCAAATCGCACAGCGCGCATTTCAGACGTCATTTATTTGACTGGCACCTGAAAACGCGGTGCGGCTCTGCCGCCGCGATAATTCGCACTGCAGTCACGTCAAACCGCATCGCGTGAAGCATGTCGACCCAAATGAATTTTTTTTCTTTGGGGGACGAAAAGCTTCACACGCTGCAATTTGCCGCAATTTATTTGCGGGACAATCGCAACAGAATCGCACCGCTTTTTTAGGTGGTATTCAAATGAATGGCATCTGAAATGTGCGATTTGTCATTCACACCTGGGCGATTAGAAATTGCGGGCAATATTGCGGGAAATCTGCCCGCGATTGAAAATGCCCAGGGTTTACTTTAACCACTTAATACCAGGCAATACCAGGCACTTACACTGCCGGGTTCTCTTACCCACAATGGCGGCGGCAGCACATGGCAGCTGATGGAAACATCGGCTGCGGTGCCGAACATGTCTGGACTCCAGGACAGGTAAGTGTCCGATTATTAATAGTCAGCAGCTGCAGTATGTGTAGCTGCTGGCTTTTAAAAAAAAAATTCCGGCCGGAACACCCCTTTAAAGCGGAGGTCCCCCGAAAAAAAATATATATTAAAAGCCAGCAGCTACAAATACTGCAGCTGCTGACTTTTAATAATTGGACACTTACCTGTCCAGCGCGCCCGCGATGTCGGCAGCAGAAGACGAGCAATCGATCGTCTCTTTTCTGCCCCGCCGCCATTCTCGGTGAGGGAATCAGGAAGTAAAGCCTTGCGGATTCACTGCCCGGTTCCCTACTGCGCAAGCGGCAGTGGCGTCACTAGGGTTGGTGTCACCCGGTGCGGTAAAACATGGTGTCACCCCCCTCTGTCTAGGCTGCCCAGCACCAAGCAGGCAGCGCACGGGCACGGGGCGCACCCCAAACCAGCCCCTGTAAATGATAGTATAGGGTAGTATAGTGGCAGGTTAGGGTAGTATAGAGTGGTATAGTGGCAGGCTGGTGTAGTGGGGTGGTATAGGACAGGTTAAGGTGGTATAGGGCATGTTGGGGTGATATAGGGTAGTTTGGGGTGGTATAGGGCAAGTTAGGGTTGCATAGGGCAGGTTGGGGTGGTATAGGGCAAGTTAGGGTGGTACAGGGCAGGTTTGGGCGGTATAGTGCAAGTTAGGGGGGCATAGGGCAAGTTGGGATGGCATGGGAAAGGTTGGGGTGGTACAGGGCAAGTTAGGGTGGCATTGGGCAGGTTGGGGTGGTTTAGGGCAAGTTATGGTGGCATAGGGCAGATTGGGGTGGTACAGGGCAAGTTAGGGTGGCACAGAACAAGTTGAGGTGGCATGGGAAAGTTTGGGGTGGTACAGGGCAGGCTGGGGTGGTACAGGGCAGGCTGTGGTGGCACAGGGCAGGCTGGGTGGTACAGGGCAGGCTGGGGTGGTACAAGGCTGTTTGGGGGGGGTACAGGGCAGGCTGGGGTGGTACAGGGCAGGCTGGGTGATACAGGGCAGGATGGGGTGGTACAGGGCAGGCTGGGGTGGCACAGAGCAGGCTGGGGTGGTACAGGGCAGGCTGGGATTGCACAGGGCAGGCTGGGCATGTCAGCTAAAAAAAAAAAACGGGATGGTGTCACCCCTCTAGTGGGTGTCACCCGGTGCGGACCGCACCCCCCGCACCCCCCTAGCAACGCCTCTGGCAAGCGGGAGTAGCGCGGCGCGTTGCCAGTGGTCCCCGCTGTCTCCCGGGACCTGTGCGTTTCCTAGAAGGCAGCAGGGGGGGGGGGAGTGGAGTGACTCCTGTGGGAGTCTCTCCCCGGAAGTGGGTGCAAATACCTGTATTAGACAGGTATGTGCACCCCCTCCCCCCTGAAAGGTGACAAATGTGACACCGGAGGGGGGGAGGGTTCCGAAAATCAGATGTTTCATTTTTGGGTGGAACTCCGCTTTAAGCTGAACCCGATAATTTCTCACATTATTCGACCATCCACAGCAGAACACATTGTACTGCAACGCATGCTTGTGCGTGCATTTAGTCGCAATCCATTAGGCAGCCTATCACAAATGAATGGACTGTTCACGCGTTTCAACGCGGCCTACAAATGTTGCATTCTAGAAATGCGTTGGAGCACCAAAAGGACTGACACTGCAATGCTCCACAGCGCACATTACGCATTGCGGTAACGCGGTGGTGTGAAATTGGCCCCAACTCTTTTTTTCTCCCTGTGTTGACTCGGGCAGTAAACTGTTAACGCGCAGCAGATGTTTGTGGAGTGGAACGCGGGAACCCAAAGTGCACGGAGCACGCAGAGCCGCGCCATTTTATGGGCTTCGGAAAAAGCACGCTACACAGCGGGAAAATAAACCTCAACAGGACCCGCTGCTTTATAGATGTTTTTGTAGAGAAGTTGCAGCGGGTCAGAGGTCGTCAGAAGACACTCATCATGTTTGCAGAGTGAAGCTTCAGACACGAGAGAACCAGATCGCGCTGTCGCCGTACGCGCGTCTCATAAGTTGGCGCAGGCGTGAAATCCTCACTGCGTTTATTTGGGGAAGCCAAGAAATAGACTATAATAGTGTCTATCAATTGACAAAGTTTGAAGCTGTCTATAGTAGACATGAGCAGAACGGAAAAAAAAAATTGTTTCGGTTTGATTCGATTCGTTATCTACATAAATGAGTTTAGTTAAATTTGTTTCATTGGTTTAATTAGTTTTGGGGAAATAGGTTTTGTTTATTCGTTTTCAAATCGATTTCGAATAGTTTTCGCATTTGAAAAGTTTTCAAATTCAAATAAGTTTTCCAATTTCCAAAAATAATAAAATAGAAAATAAAGAAATGGAATAGATTTTTTTTTATTCTATTCCTTTTTCTTCTATTCTATTTTATTCTCTTTGGAAATTGGAAAACTATTCGAATTCGAAAAGTTTTCCAATTTGAATAGTTTTCGAATTCAAATAGTTTTCCAAAAAGAATAAAATAGAATAGAAAATAAAGAAATTTCTAGTCCTTTATTTTCTATTCCATTTTATTAATTTTGGAAATTGGAAAACTATTCGAATTCAACGTTTTCGAATTTGAAAACTATTCCAATTCTAAAAACGATTTGAATTTGAATTTTGAATTTAGTCCGAATTCGAATTTCGTTATTTCGGATTCATTTAAATTCGGTACTATTTTAATAAAAAAATTCAGATACATCCAAATTTCCGAATAATGAAAATTTGTCAGAATTTTAATTCGGAACAAAACAAACCGCAAATCGGCGACAATTGCCGACAATGGCATTGCCTGAATCGGCGCGACGCTGCATTTGCGGCGCCGCACAGATTCCCAAAAGTAGTTTCTGTACTACTTTTGGCGACTTTGGGGTGCGATTTTGTATAGACATCTGTGCAGTAACTCGTAAGGATGTCTCTGAAATCACCCCTTGAAGTCAGACTGGCATGCAGGAATGAAATTGTGAAAGGTCCATAAAGACATGGATGAGCGCGTTTTGGGTGGAGTAACTTGACTGGCCTGCACAGAGTCCTGACCTCAATCCAATAGAACACATTTGGGATGAATCAGAGCGGAGACTGCGAGCCAGGCCTTCTTGTCCAACATCAGTGCCTGACCTCACAAATGCACTTCTGGAAGAACGGTCAAACATTCCCATAGACACACTCCTAAACCTTGTGGACGGCCTTCCCAGAAGAGTTGAAGCTGTTATAGCTGCAAAGGACGGGGCCAACTCAATATTGAACCCTACGGACTAATAGCTGGATTCAGGTACGGCGGTGCATCGTTGCGGCGGCGTAGCGTATCGTATTTACACTACGCCGCCGTAAGTTTGCAAGGCAAGTACTGTATTCACAAAGCACTTGCCTGCTAAGTTACGGCGGCGTAGCGTAAATGGGGCCGGCGTAAGTGCGCCTAATTCAAATGAGGATGTGGGGGGCGTGTTTTATGTATATGAAGTATGACCTGACGTGATTGACGTTTTTTAAGAACGGCGCATGCGCCGTCCGTGTACATATCCCAGTGTGCATTGCGGCTACATACGCCGCATGGACATATTGGTTTCGACGTGGACGTAAATTACGTCCAGTCCTATTCACGGACGACTTACGCAAACAACGTAAAATTTTCAAATTTCGATGCGGGAACGACGGCCATACTTAACATTACTAGTCCAGCTATTTGATGGAATAACTATACGCCTGAAAATGCCTTACGTAAACGGCGTATCTGTACTGCGTCGGCCGGGCGTATGTTCGTGAAACGGCGTATCTAGTGATTTACATATTCTACGCCGAACTCAATGGAAGCGCCACCTAGCGGCCAGCCTAAAAATTACACTTTAAGATACGACGGTGTAAGACACTTACGCCGCTCGTATCTTAGCCTAATTTAAGCGTATCTGGTTACCAGAATACGCTTAAATTTGCGTTGGCGCAGATTCAGACTTAGGCAGATACGCCGGCCTAAGTCTTTCTGAATCCACCTATAAGACTGGGATGTCATTAAAGTTTGTGTGTGTGTAAAGGCAGGCGTCCCAATACTTTTGGCAATGTAGTGTAATGTAAAAATATGCATACCTGGAATTCTTCGATTTTATTGAATCATTTTAGATCTTACATGTTTTTACTCTTATGATAATATTGTGCCTCCTTGTTTTCACTGACCCTCTGTAAGGGGCCACCGAGCAGCCTTGATACATAGCTACAGTGCAGCCCTGGCAGAGCCCCTCGTAGACAAGTGCCTGTGAACTGAGCAGCGCTGTGTCTCTCCAATGCAGCACAGATACATTATTGAGTCGCTTTGAGCCTGCACAGACCACGTGTCACCGGCCCGGGGCCCGGCCTCTGTTAATGGTAATGGAGCCACAGAGAGTCAAAGGCTCTTAATGGTGCCCATTGTGAGCTGAACATTGCTCTAGGCCTCAGGGGCGCTCCACTAAGAGTCTCTTGCTCTCGAATTCCATAGAGAGAAACCCTGGTAACTATTGATAGGGGAAGCCGTACAGAACACGTATTATCCAGCCTAGTCAAAGGCAGCCCCTTTCACCGAGCGACTGCATCACAGCGCGCCCAATCTTCTCTGGCGTTGCACATGGGGCCTCCGAGAAAAAAAGCAGCATAACTCTTCCCTTCACTAGACAAAAAAAGAGCTATTTACTAATATAATACTAAGAGGATCTATCCTACCAGGGAAACTTTATCACCGGAGGGTCCCTGTGGCGTTTCTGGAGACTACGAAGGCGCTCTTGATACAATGCGTATTAGAAAAGGATCAATATTTTATAAATCGCAACCTGGCTTTTGTAAGTCTAAGTTCGCATATGTGCATTCGCATTTGTGCACGCATGTCTAGGAAAGAAATGCGCCTCGAGAAATCTCATGGGACGAAACGCGTGGGGTTCCAACTAAGAATTAATGGCACTTCCATGCCTCTGGTAAAGAGCAATACGTTTCTGTGCATAATCACACACATTCATGACCTGCAAATGCACTATTTTGTCAAAAGTATCGGGACACCTGCCTTTACATGAACTTTAATGGCATCCCAGTCTTAGTTTGTAGGGTCCAATATTGAGTTGGCCACCTTTTTGCCACTATAACAGCTTAAACTTTTCTGGGAAGGCTGTCCACAAGGTTTAGGAGTGTGCCTATGGGAATGTTTGACCATTCTTCCAAAAGCATATTTGTGAGGTCAGCCACTGATTTGGATGGCTTGCATTCTCCGCTCGAATTCATCCCTAAAGTGTTCTATCGATATTAGGTCAGGACTCTGTGCAGGCCAGTCAAGTTCCTCCACCGCGAACTTGCTCATCCATGTCTTTATGGACCTTGCTTTGTGCCCTGGTCCAAATCATTTGGTGGAGGGTGGATTATGGTGTGGGGTTGTTTTTCAGGGTCTGGGGTTTGCCCTTTAGTTCCAGTGAAGAAAACTCTGAAGGCATCAGCATACCAAGATATTTTGGACAATTTCATGCTCCCAACTTTGTGGGAACAGTTTGGGGACGGCCCCTTCCTGTTCCTGTTCCTGTGTGACTACACACCAGTGCACAAAGCCAGGTCCATAAAGACATGGATGAGAGAATTTGGGGTGGAGGAACTTGACTGGCCTGCATAGAGTCCTGACCTCAACACCTTTGGGATCTATTAGATATATTAGAACAATAGCTACCCAGCACTGGTAAACTCAGCATGGGGTGGTACTGGTCCATTCTTCCAGGTCCAGTGTTGGAATAGGCTTCATGTTTACAGGGAGGGTTAGTGTTGGAGATACAGGAAAGGTTAGTGTTGAAGTAAAAGGGAGGGTTAGTGTTGAAGTTATAGGGAGAGTTAGTGTTGGAGTTACATGGTGGGTTAGTGCTGGAGTTATATGTAGGGTTAGTGTTGGAGATATATGGGGGGTTAGTGTTGGAGATATATGGGGGGTTAGTGTTGGAGTTACAGGTAAGGTTAGTGTTGGGGTTACAAGTAGGGTTAGTGTTGGAGTTACATGGTGGGTTAGTGTTGGAGTTACATGGAGGGTTAGTGTTGGGGTTACATGGTGGGTTAGTGTTGGGGTTACATGGTGGGTTAGTGTTGGGGTTACATGGTGGGTTAGTGTTGGAATTCCATGGTGGGTTAGTGTTGGAGTTACATGGAGGGTTAGTGTTGGAGTTACATGGAGGGTTAGTGTTGGAGTTACATGGAGGGTTAGTGTTGGGGTCACAGGTAGGGTTAGTGTTGGGGTTACAGGTAGGTTTAGTGTTGTAGTTACATGGAGGGTTAGTGTTGGATTTATTTGGAAGGTTGGTGTCGGAGTTACATGTTGGGTTAGTGTTGGAGTTACATGTTGGTTTAGTGTTGGCGTTACAGGTAGGGTTAGTGTTGGGGTTACAGGTAGGGTTAGTGTTGAAGGTACATGGTGGGTTAGTGTTGGATTTACAGGGAGCGATGATGTTGGAATTTCATGGTGGGTTAGTGTTGGAGTTATAGGTAGGGTTAGTGTTGGGGTTACAGGGAGGGTTAGTGTTGGGGTTACAGGGAGGGTTAGTGTTGGAGGTACAGGGAGGGTTAGTGTTTGAGTAAAAGGGAGGGTTGGTCTTGGAGTTACATGGCGGGTTAGTATTGAAGTTTAAGGGAGGGTTAGTGTTGGAGTTACTGTATATGTTGGGTTAGTGTTGGAGTTACAGGTAGGGTTAGTGTTCGATTTATTTGGAGGGTTAGTGTTGGCGTTACATGGTGGGTTAGTGTTGGCGTTACATGGTTGGTTAGTGTTGGCGTTACATGGTGGGTTAGTGTTGGCGTTACATGGTTGTTTAGTGTTGGCGTTACATGGTGGGTTAGTGTTGGCGTTACATGGAGGATTAGTGTTGGAGTTACAGGGAAGTTTAGTGTTGGAGTTACATGGAGGATTAGTGTTGGAGTTACAGGGAAGTTTAGTGTTGGAGTTACATGGAGGATTAGTGTTGGAGTTACAGGGAGGGTTAGTGTTGGAATTACAAGTAGGGTTAGTGTTGGAGTTACAGGTACTGTAGGGTTGGAGTTGTAGCCAAATGGTGGGTTGGTGTTGAAGTTATATGGAGGTTTAGCGTTGGAGTTACAGGTAGGGTTGGTGTTGGAGTTACAGGTAGGGTTGGTGTTGGAGTTACAGGTAGGGTTGGTGTTGGAGTTACAGGTAGGGTTAGTGTTTGAGTTACAGGTAGGGTTAGTGTTCAATTTATTTGGAGGGTTAGTGTTAACATTACATGGTGGGTAAGTGTTGGAGTTATATGGAGGATTAGTGTTGGAGTTACAAGTAGGGTTGGTGTTGGAGTTATATGGAGGTTTAGTGTTGGAGTTACAGGTAGGGTTGGTGTTGTAGTCAAATGGTGGGTTGGTGTTGAAGTTATATGGAGGTTTAGCATTGGAGTTTTACAGGTAGGGTTGGTGTTGGAGTTATATGGAGGTTTAGCATTGGAGTTTTACAGGTAGGGTTGGTGTTGGAGTTACAGGTAGGGTTGGCGTTGGAGTTACAGGTAGGGTTGGCGTTGGAGTTACAGGTAGGGTTGGCGTTGGAGTTACAGGTAGGGTTGGCGTTGGAGTTACAGGTAGGGTTGGCGTTGGAGTTACAGGTAGGGTTGGTGTTGGAGTTACAGGTAGGGTTGGTGTTGGAGTTACAGGTAGGGTTGGTGTTGGAGTTACAGGTAAGGTTAGTACCCACTGTGCATATCTGCAGTAAAAATCACTCGATTCAACCCAGAAGTAAGACTTTCAATGAATGAGTAATCTTTCTATTTTCTTTTGCAGGATAAATCAGGAGTATTCAGAAAATCAAAGCAGGGCCAGAGAGCTTTTATTGTGACCTGCTTTAGTCAGTTCTTGTGAAACGGTTGGGTTGGTGACAGGTTCTCTTTAATGATTTGGTTGTTTTTTTTTTGCCAATGAATACCTCCCCATTCACAGCGATATTTGTGGCCTTTTCAAAACGAATTACGACTCACTAATGCGTACAGCTATGAGCCCCATTAACCACGGAAATAATACAAACATTACATCAGGAGGGAAGAATCCCTGCCATTAATCAGGGCACGGTGGCCCCCCGCCAAATTCAGCCCATTGTGGCCCACAGACAACGGTGAAAAGCCATCACATTTTCATTTTCCTTGTCGCGGATGGTTTTCGGAGCGGAGAGGGTGGCCACGCTCCATACAAGGCATCGCTCCGCCGCTGCTTTCCAGCCATCCGCCATGAATGGATTATTGTTCGCCAGGGGCCCCGTCCAAAGGAGGAAAACAACAGGAGATTTACAGCTTTAGGAAGGTGCATTTTTTACAGCCGTTTCCTGGAGAACGGCAACGCTCTTCCCGTCTGAGAGATGGTGGGATTGTTGTCACTCTGCCACTTGTAGGTGCCTCTAAAGAAAATCTAGTTTGAATCGCTATTATAAGCAGCTTTTTCGGAGCGTAAAAACAAAAAGAAGCTACCACATTTTATATGTATTCGTGAATAAGCTTGGCTTAAATGGTAACTTCACTCAAAACTGATTGTAAGCCAAGTCCCTATACAGTAAACCCTTGGTTTGAGAGTAACTTGGTTTGAGAGCTTGGTTTGAGAGACAAATGGCATAGGGGCCCCCCCAAAATTCATACCAGGCTCTTCTGGTCTGGTATGGATTTTAAGGGAAACCCCGCTCCAAAATTAAAAAATAAATGGCATGTGGCCCCCCAAAATCCATACCAGACCCTTATTTGAGCATGCAACCTGGCACAGGATATGGGGGATGAGTGAGCGCCCCCCCTGAACCATACCAGGCCACATGCCATCAACATGGGGAGGGTGCTTTGGGGTTCCCCGGTGGTTGTGGGGCTTATCAGAATCTGGAAGCCCCCTTTACTCTTCGTATTCCCCCAGGCTCTCCAGCCCGCTGTGTTCTCCGGCTCCTCTGTGCTCTCCGGCTCCTCTGTGCTCTCCGCCTCCCTGTGCTCCTCGCCTCCCATGATCTTAAGCCTTCCCCTGTGTTTTCTGCCCCATCTTGTGCTCCCGCCCCCCCCCCCCCCCAAGGTCCCCACCCCCCTCAGTGCTCTCCAAGCCCACCCCAGTGCTCTCCGACCCCCCTGTGCTCTCCTGCCCCCTTGTGCTCTCCGGCTTCCCCTAGTGCTCTCCACCCCCCTGTGCTCTCTTGCCCCCCAGTGCTCTCCGTGCCTCCCAGTAAATATGTCATGGCTGCTCACTCTAAAATGCCCAGGCCTATTTTCTGTCCCAGCGGGGCCTGGATAAATAGATAGATAGATAGTAGAGAGGTAGATAGATATACGGTAAGATCTTGCTGTGGCTGGATGACTTGCAGTTTTGCTCCGGTGGTGATGGCCTGCAGATCTGTTACAGGGAGGTTAATGATAAAGCTGCAGGAATACAGTGAAGTGATACACATCAAAGCTCTGGGCTCCAGGCCTGTCTGCTCATTAAAGCCACATTCCACGATGTGTTTCCAGATGTTCAGAGATAGCGGGATCCTTTTCTGCTAAACTAAACTGTACAGAGGACCTGACCAGGGACAGGGTACAGGGACACACAAGGGACCAGGTCAGGGACAGGCTCATAGCCCTCAGTTGTCCGTCATTTGGAACCAAGTCTCACTGTCCCTCTTCCCCTCAATGGAAAATTAAAGTGATAATTAAGGATTTCCTCTTCGCCAGTCCTCGCCAGCCCCATCCACTCCTCCTTCCTTCGGGTGGCTCTTTAGCAAGCCATGTGCTAAGGGGGTGCCCATGCTTGCATGCTGCTGAGCCGGGCTGTGTGCCTCCATAGACACAGAGGCTGCCAGCAGTGCCAGGGGTCCAGGACAGGTACCTGCCAGAAAGCGCTTCCAGCCAATGAGGTGCAGCGCTTCATCATTTCCTCCTCCCAGTCCCACCCACACAACAGAGAAGACCGGGGACCAGTGTGATCCTCAATATTATATAATATACAAATATATATATATATATACACACAAAAGCAGCAGCAGTTTTTACATATATATATATTATTATAAGAAAAGCCGGCTGCTGCTTTTTGTATATACAGTGCCTACTGATACGCCGGCGTACTTTCAAATTTCCCGCGTCGTATCTTTAGTTTGAATCCTCAAACCAAGATACGACGGCATCTGGGTTAGATCCGACAGGCGTACAGCTTCGTACGCCTTCGGATCTTAGATGCAATACTTCGGCGTCCGCTGGGTGGAGTTCTCGTCGTTTTCTGCGTCGAGTATGCAAATTAGCTCTTTCCGACGATCCACGAACGTACGCGCAGCCGTCGCATTCTCTTACGTCGTCTCTAGTCTGCTTTTTCCAGCTTATTTCCAGCTTATAGTTAAAGCTGGTGTTTTGTGGCATATAGTTAGACCTGCCATGTTAAGTATGGCCGTCGTTCCCGCGTTTATTTTGATTTTTTTTTTTTGCGTAAGTCGTCCGTGAATTGGGATGGACGTAATTCGCGTCTATGTTAAAAAAAATGACGTCCTTGCGACGTCATTTAGCGCAATGCACGGCAGGAAATCTAGGGACGGCGCATGCGCAGTTCATTAAATGAAACACGCCCCCAATCGCCGATTTGAATTACGCCGCCAGAGATAGAATACGCCGCCGTAACTTACGGCGCAAATTCTTCCAGGATTCAAACTAAAGCCAGGTAAGGTACGGCGGCGTACCGTATCTCTGATACGCTGCGCGGGTGCAGATCTCTGTGGATCTGCCCCTATGCCTTTACTTTACAGGGAAGTCGGAAACTTTTTTTTCTGCAGGGTTTACTTCCTATTCCGGTGCTCCTCTCTGTACTCAATACATATAAAATGAAAATAAAACATAAACAATGTTTCTTTTGGCACATAAAAGTAAATACTTCTGTGGTATTTAAACAAAGATATACAAAATGCCATCCTAAAGTAACAGAATAAAGTTTTGTATATATTGCGGAAGTATACATGTTTATACACAAAAAGAAACATTCTATATGTATTTATTTATTTTTATTTTTATTTGATGTATATATAAAGTATAGACAGCGATTACATGTTTTATTGTTTGTTAGGATTTTTTATTCTTTTTTTTTTGTTTAAAGCGGAATTAAACCCAAAATATCAACAATTTTTGTATGGCAGCTTACCAATTCGTTTTCTTTTTTAGAATTTCTTCTATTTTCCTTTGCTGATCCAACCAGTAAGGCCCCTGTTGTGGAAATTTAAAGATGTATTTATTATGTATTGTCATAGTGTCACCCATGGTTGGTTCTCCCTCAGCCCGCTCTAGAAAGCTGACTGGGGCAGACAGACTGGTGGAGATACACTTCCTGATTTGGAGAAGGGTGTTTGTGGAGGGGGGGTGTCGGTCGGCTAAAGGGCCCCTGTGTGATTCACAGATATTCGCCTTCCCGGTGCGTCCGCTCTGCAAGAGCATTGTCAATTTAGCTGGTGTGCGCTCCTGTCATCTCTCAGTACCTGATCAATACTGTTTTGTGATGTGAGCTTACACCTGCAGATAAGCTCCTCTGATCAGGAACTGTACCCTATTGTTATTATATTGCTGTATTGTTATTGATTATTACTGTATCGTATCGTGGTGTTGTTGTATTATTTTGTTATTGTTATATTACTGTATGGAATCCCTGTTGGAGGGGTTTCCGTATATGGGCATCTGCTGGGTGGAGCTGACACCCTGTGAGCTCACTTCCTATGGAGGCGGTCACATGTTGTGACATCACTTCCTACTGAGTCTTTAATAAAACTGCCTGTGAGAGCGTTGGCAAACCAGTGATGACTGGAGCTAGGATGGAATGAGAACAATTGCTGAAGTCTCTTGACTTGAATGAATGGCAGAGAATGATGGTGAGTGAATCTATTTAGCTTAAAGCGGTAGTTCCCCCTCACTTACATAATTTTTCCATCGAGACAGGCATTGTAGCGCGAGCTACAGTATGCCTGTCCCGATTTTTTTACCCCCGTACTCACTGTGTACCTGTACGATAAAGATTTCGGCTCCCGCGGGGAATGGGCGCGCCTATGGAGAGGGAGGATGATTGACGGCCGGCCCTGGCACGCCACTCTCCCCGAAGACAGCCGGAGTAGGTCTCGGCTCTTCACGGCGCCTGCGCACAGGCTATGCGCAGGCGCCGTGAAGAGCCAAGCCTATTTTGGCTATTTCCGGAGAAGCGTGACGCGCCAGAGCCGGCCGTCAATCATCCTCCGTCTCCATAGGCACGCCCATTCCCCGGTATCTTCGATGTACGAGTACAAGGTGAGTACGGGGGTAAAAAAATCGGGACAGGCATACTGTAGCTCGCGCTACAATGCCTGATTTTATGGTAGAAGAAATTTTTTTTTTTTTTTTTGCGTTCATAGGGTGAACCCCCGCTTTAAATATGGATTATTTCATTAAGACGGATTCTGTGCTTAATAGCACAGGGCAAAATGGCGGTATGCTCTGCGTACAGCCGATTTTGCTACTACACCCCTTTCACACGGGACGGATCAGTAATGATCCATCCCCTGAACCTCCACTTGCTCAGCGGGGATCGCTCCGTTGATCCCCGCTGAGCCGGCGGATGACAGGGCGGTCCCCGCACACTGTGCAGGGACCACCCTGTCTTTTCTCCGCTCTCCCCTATGGGGGGATCAGATGAACACGGACCGTCTGTCCGTGTTCACCCGCTCCGATCCGCCAGACGGATGGAAAAGTAGGTTTTTCCTCCGTCACACTTTGGCGGATCGGAGCGGGTCGGATGTCAGCGGGCATGTCACCGCTGACATCCGCGGCTCCATGGAGGAGCACGGAGCGCCCGTTCAGGTTCACCTAAAAAGTTGGCAGGCGGACCTGAACGGGCCTCCCGTGTGAAAGAGCCCTAAGTCTGTTGTTTTTCAAAAGAACAAGCTCTCCAGCGTTTTTTTATTTTTAAAGAAAAAAAAAAACTAGACTTTAAAATCACTTTAAGTTACAGGGATGAGACGCACCTTTTACCACGGGCAGGGGTGCTTACAACGATCAGCTTTTACTTATTTATATAAATCCTTTATCCCAAAATAAACTTTGTACCTGATTATAAAGTGTGAGCTGGTGTTTGGCTTCAATTTGTTAGGGTATCCAGGCCAGGGATGGAGGCTGCAGTAACACAAAGGGGACCAGCCCAGGAATGGAGGCTGCAGTGACACACAGAGGACCAGGCCAGGGATGGAGGCTGCAGTGACACACAGAGGACAAGACCAGGGATGGAGGCTGCAGTGACACACAGAGGACCAGGCCAGGGATGGAGGCTGCAGTGACACACAGAGGACCAGGCCAGGGACGGAGGCTGCAGTGACACACAGGGGACAAGGCCAGGGATGGAGGCTGCAGTGACACACAGAGGACCAGGCCAGGGACGGAGGCTGCAGTGACACACAGAGGACCAGGCCAGGGACGGAGGCTGCAGTGACACACAGAGGACCAGGCCAGGGACGGAGGCTGCAGTGACACACAGGGGACAAGGCCAGGGACGGAGGCTGCAGTGACACACAGGGGACAAGGCCAGGAATGGAGGCTGCAGTGACACACAGGGGACAAGGCCAGGGACAGAGGCTGCAGTGACACACAGGGGACCAGGCCAGGGACGGAGGCTGCAGTGACACACAGAGGACCAGGCCAGGGACGGAGGCTGCAGTGACACACAGAGGACAAGGCCAGGGACAGAGGCTGCAGTGACACACAGAGGACCAGGCCAGGGATGGAGGCTGCGGTGACACACAGAGGACAAGGCCAGGAATGGAGGCTGCAGTGACACACAGGGGACAAGGCTAGGAATGGAGGCTGTAGTGACACACAGAGGACAAGGCCAGGGATGGAGGCTGCAGTGACACACAGAGGACCAGGCCAGGGACGGAGGAGGCTGCAGATAAATCGGAGGACAGAAGGGACCTCATAATATAAGCTGGCCTCTTCTTCTCATAACTGGAGCCGGCAATGTTTCTGTAACCTCTCCTCACAAATACAAACAGAACGGAAATAGAAGTGTCCAGCTGCGCTCCCATACAAGAAGGATAACACGCTCGCTGCAAGGACTGTTGTTTTATGGCCGCGGCCCCCGCGCCGCGCTTTGTGGCGGACCGGCAAGCTTTGCACACTAATCACATCTGAAGAATCCTTCCAGCCTCACACCTGCAGAAGACTTTTATAAATCATTCTTTATCAGGAGTCACCCAGAGCCAACTCTACAGGCCCAGTTGGGTCACTTGGTGGTCACGGGGCCCGGGGGCCCGGAGGGGGAGGGATATTCAAGGTGTTACTGTTCCCGGAAAATGTTATTTTCAGCACCGCGCTCCTTACCAAATGGTGTTTTTAGAACAATATGTAAAGCATGAGAGAACCACTAAGTCCAGCAAAAGTTTATTTATCTTAAAATGAGAGCAAAAGATAAAACCAACGCGTTTTGGTAGGTCTCAACTTCCCCTTTCATGCGCTGCCATTGATTGCGGCATACTGGACAAAATTTTTAGGCCAGACTGTAAACCAACAACCATCCTAATCTTCGATCTTACAGCTGTTGTTCCGGTATACTCCAATCATGGCCAGCCTTGATGAAGGGAGAGCTGTGAGCCTCCGAAACGCGTTGTATTTATCTCCAGTGGTGAAGATAGGCTTATATTGGATTTACAACATCACATGTGGGCGTTACCTACAGCAGTCTACATGCAAATACAGGCCCAGATTCTCAAAGGCGTTACGACGGCGCAACACCATTTGCGCCGTCGTAACTCCTCATCTGGCCCTCGGGTATCTATGCGACTGATTCTTAGAATCAGTTACGCATAGATACCCATTAGATCCGACAGGCGTAAGGCTCTTACGCTGTCAGATCTAAAATGCAATTTTGTTTCCCGCCGCTAGGTGTCGCGGACGTCGTTTTCCCCGTCGCTTATGTAAATTAGCAAATTACGGCGATTCCCGAACGTACGCGCGCTCGACGCAGAGAATTTACGTTGTTTCCGTAGCCATTCCGTAAAGTTGCCCCTGCTATTATGAGGGGCAACCAATGTTAAGTATGGCCGTCGTTCCCGCGTCGAAATTTAAAAAAATGACGTCGTTTGCGTAAGACGTCCGTGAATGGCGCTGGACGCCATTTACGTTAACGTCTAAGCAAATGATGTCGGTGATCATTTAGCGCAATGCGCGTCGGGTAATTTACCCGACGGAGCATGCCCACTGCGCTCGGCGCGGGAGCGTGCCTAATTTAAATGGTGCCCGCCCCATTTGAATTGGGCGGGCTTGCGCCGAGCGATTTAACGATACACCGCCGCAAGTTTACAGGTAAGTGTTCTGAGAATCAGGCTGTAAACCTGTAAACCTGCGGCGGTGTAACGTAAATCACATACGTTACGCTGCCCAGGAGCAACGTAAATGTATGAGAATCTGGCCCACAGTCTGCCTAGGAACACCCACTTTTCAAAACTGACACCAACCAATCAAAGCATTTTGGTACAGGGGAACCTCGGTTTACGAGTAACGCGGTTACCGAGCGTTTTGAAAGACGAGCAACCTTTAATTTTTTTAAATCCTGTCTTGGTTTGCGAGTGTTGTCTCTGAATTCAAGCTAATGGGGTGTGCAGTACCGCATTTGGCCATAGGTGCGGGGGCGCCGGTGACACTCGGAACGGTTCGGAAATACTTTGAATCACTTAGAAATACTCGGAAACACTCTGGCCCGGATTCACGTAGGAAAGCGTATACTTCAGTGTATCCTATTTACGCTACGCCTCCGCAACTTAGTCAGGCAAGTGCTGTATTCACAAAGCACTTGCGTCCTAAGTTACGGTGGCGTAGCGTAAATGGGCCGGCGTAAGCGCGCGTAATTGAAAGTAGGCTGGTAGGGGGCGTGTTGTATGCTAATGATTTGTGACCCCACGTAATTGACGCGTGAAAGTCCGTGAAAGTATCCCAGTGCGCATGCTCCAAATTATGCCGCAAATAGTCAATGCTTTAGACGTGAACGTAACTTACGCACAGCCCTATTCGCGTACGACTTACGCAAACGACGCAAAATTTGACGCTGTCCCGACGTCCATACTTAACATTGGCTACGCCTTATATAGCAGGGGTAACTTTACGCCGGAAAAAGCCTTACGTAAACTACGTATCTTGATACGCCGGGCACGCGTACGTTCGTGAATTGGCGTATCTAGCTTATTTGCATATTCAACGCGTAAATATACGGAAGCGCCCCTAGCGGCCAGCGTAAATATGCATCCCAAGATACGACGGCGTAGGAGACTTACGCCACTCGTATCTAGGCAAAATGTATGCGTAACTGATTCTAAGAATCAGGCGCATAGATATGACGGCGCACATTCGGACTTACGACGGCGTACGTGGAGTTACGCCGTCGTAAGTTCTTTGTGAATCTGGGCCCGAGTGTTTCTGAGCCTTTCCGAGATCAGCTGAGCTGTCCTGAGTTATTCCGAAAAGGATCTCCAGCGCCCCCCCCCCCCACCTCTGGCCACATGCGGTATTGCATGCCATAAGAAGTCAATGTGGAACGAATAATCTTCGTTTCCATTGACTTAAATGGGGAAACTCGCTTTGATATGCGAGTGCTTTGGATTACAAGCATTCTCCTGGAACGGATTATACTCGTAATCCAAGGTTCCGCTGTATTTGCATAACTCCTCCCAAAAGCCAGCCCACTGCTTCCATCATCAGAGCTTAGAGGGACTGGGGTAGATTCAGTAAGCAATTGCATCTGCGTATCCATAGATACGCAGCGCAATTGCTTAGTTGCGCCGGCGTATCGACTGCTCCTAATTCAGAAAGGTCGATACGCCGGCTGCAGCCTAAGATATGACTGGCATAAGGCTCTTATGCCGTCGTATCGTAGGCTGCATTCTTACGATGGACGCTAGGTGGCGTTCCCGTAGTGGTCAGCGTAGAGTATGCAAATTGCATACTCACGCCGATTCACAACCGTACGCGCGCCCTGCGTTCGCATTTTACGTCGTTTGCGTTCGTCGGGTTCTGCGTAAGGCTGCTCCTGCTATTAGCAGGGGCAGCCAATGCTAAGTATACCCGTCGATTTTTAAAAATTACGTCGTTTGCGTAAGTGAATCGTGAATGGCGCTGGACGCCATTTACGTTCACGTTGAAGCAAATGATGTCCTTGCGACGTCATTTACCGCAATGCACGTCGGGAAAGTTTCCCGACGGAGCATGCGCACTACGTGCACCTAATTTAAATGATGCACGCCCCCTACGGGATCATTTAAATTACGCGGGCTTACGCCGGGCAGTTTTCCGGAGCGCACACGCAAATTACGGAGCTACTGCTTCGTGAATGAAGCGTAGTGCAGGTAATTTACGGAGGCGTAGCGTAAAAACGGTACGCTGCGCCTCCGTAGTAGTGCGCGCCCCTACCTGAATCCACCCCACTGCTAACGAGGGGGCTGTGATATGTTTAGCAAGCTATGTACAGCACCCTGCTGGCCCCTCCCACCAGCCACGACCCGCCTGCATTGAGAAGCACAGAGGCCCAGTGGTCATGTCACATGTGGAGTTCTCCTTTAAATGTATTGGTATGGCTGGTGGAAAAAGAGACAAAGAGTAAAGAACGCAGTTTGTTGCAGTGCGATTGTTTTCCCCTCTCCTTTCATTGGTCGCGGGGCTGAGCTCCTGGCAGCGGTTTCGCTCGTGTTCTGCGTTCCTGGAAATTGCCCATCGCTGAAACTTTTCTTTCCATTCATCTGTTCCCAGGAACGCTGACAGAAAGCAGCCTTCTTCTTCTACGCCGAGCCGAGGCTCCATCTACTCGCTGCGCGACACAGACTGAAATAAACATTTCACATTAGAAGTCTCACCTCATTAATGTTCCGGGAAAGAGCGCAAAACACGGCTGTGGACTCCGCCGGAGTAACCCTTTGTTTTACTTTTCCGTCCTGAAGAACGCCAAGCTGATCTATGAAGGCGCTGAACGGCCCGTCCTGCACGGCGACGGGGATTAGCTTTGGCTTTTATTTTTTTAATAGAGATTCAAAAGTGGAGCTTGAAAATAATGTGAAAAATAATAATTATTTGTCAGGTACTTACAGTCGTGCTCAAAAGTTTGCATACCCTGGCAGAAGTTGAGACATTTTGGCATTAACCACTTAAAGGGGTTGTAATGGTAATAGTTTTTCACCTTAATGCATCCTATGCATTACAGGGGTTGTAAAGGTAAAAAAAAATCCCTAAATGGCTTCCTTTCCCTTAGTGCAGTCCTCCTTCACTTACCTCATCCTTCCATTTTGCTTTTAAATGTCCTTATTTCTTCTGAGAAATCCTCACTTCCTGTTCTTCTGTCTGTAATGCCTCGTTCACACGACCGAACATGTCCGCTGAAACTGGTCCGCGGACCAGTTTCCGCGGACATGTCCGACCGTGTGTAGGGCCTAGCGGACCTTTTTCCGGCCTAGCGGACAGGTTTCCAGCGGACAAAAGTTTCTTAGCATGGTTAGTACGACTCATCGGACATGTCCGCTGGTTATGACATTTGCTATAATAAATATCCAATTAAAAAAAAATCACATTAAGTGTATAGTGACTGGTTTGCGCAAAAGTTATAGCGCCTACAAAATAGGGGACATAATTATGATTTTTTTTTAAATTATTTTTACTAGGAATGGCAGCGATCCGCGATTTTTATTGGGACTGCGACATTATAGTGGACACATCGGACACTTTTGACACATTTTTGGGACCATTCACATTTATACAGTGAACAGTGCGCTAAATACGCATCGATTACTGTATAAATGTGACTGGCAGGGAAGGGGTTAACCACTAGGGGGCGGGGAAGGGGTTAAATATGTAGCCTAGTCAGTGTTCTAACTGTAGGGGGAGGGGGGTGACTGGGGGAGGTGACCGATCTGTGTCCCTATGTACAAGGGACACAGCAACGGTCCTCTCTCCCTGACAGGACGTGGATCTCTGTGTTTACACACAGAGATCCACGGTCCTGCTCAGTTACTGGGCAATCGCGGGTGCCTGGCGGCCATCGCGGCCGCCGGGCACACGCATGATGTTCACAGTAACGCGAGGGGTGCGCGCGCGCCTCCCTAGCGGCTTTAAAAAGACAGGATCATATGACGTCCTGTCAGAACAATTGAGCTACCTTGCCGTCGT
>NC_053495.1:19144474-19269474 GCF_905171775.1 Rana temporaria
TACTTTCTATTTTCAGCCCTGCCTGGCTTCCTATGGCTTTCAACAACCGCACAGACGCACGCACGCAAAAACCGACATCAAAACACTTGTGTGCATTCAGTGCTCTGCCTGCCTACAATCACATCCTTATTATTCCAAATATTTGACTATTAAAGACTTTCTGATCATTTTGCATGACTGACATCCGCTAATCAAATCTGTAAGCGTAATCAGGAGAGGGCAGCGCGGGCAGCGACAGTTGGCAGTGACAGTGCTGCAATTTATATTCCGTCATGGTAAACAACATTATACTGATTTTGTGTTTTAAAAGCGTTCTAAACGGAAAAAAAAAAGCATTTACTTATTTAACCACTTCCTTACTGGGCACATACACCCCCTTCCTGCCCAGACAAAATTTTAGCTTCCGGCACTGCGTCGCTTTAACTGACAATTGCACAGTTGTGCGACGTGGCTCCCAAACAAAATTGGCGTCCTTTTTTTCCCACAAATAGAGCTTTCTTTTGGTGGTATTTGATCGCCTGTGCGGTTTTTATTTTTTGGGCTATAAACAAAAAAAGAGCGTCAATTTTGAAAAAAAAAAACACACAATATTTTTTACTTTTTGCTATAATAAATATCCCATTTTTTTTTTACCTCAGTTTAGGACAATACGTATTCTTCTACATATTTTTGGTTAAAAAAAAATCGCAATAACCGTATAGTGACTGGTTTGCGCAAAAGTTATATTGCCTACAAAATAGGGGACATAATTATGATTTTTTTTTTTTTTTTTTACTAGGAATGGCGGCGATCTGCGATTTTTTTCGGGACTGCAACATTATAGCGGACACATCGGACACTTTTGACACATTTTTGGGACCATTCACATTTATACAGTGAACAGTGCTATAAATATGCATTGATTACTGTATGAATGTGACTGTCAGGAAAGGGGTTAACCACTAGGGGGCGGGGAAGGGGTTAAATATGTAGCCTAGTCAGTGTTCTAACTGTAGGGGGAGGGGGGTGACTGGGGGAGGTGACCGATCTGTGTCCCTATGTACAAGGGACACAGCATCGGTCTCCTCTCCCTGACAGGAAGTGGAGCTTTGTGTTTACACACAGAGCTCCACGTCCCTGCTCAGTGACTGGGCAATCGCGGGTGCCCGGCGGCCATCGCGCAATGTGTTCCCAGTAACGCGAAGGGTGCGCGTGCCCCCTAGCGGCTTTAAATGACAGGATGTCATATGACAGCCTGTCAGAACAACAGAGTATTCCGCCCACCGTCATTTGACGGTGGGCGGGTGTTAAGTGGTTAATACAGGTACTTACATAGTGCCGTCAATTTACACAGCACTTTACATACATATTGCACATTCACATCAGTCCCCACCCTCAAGGAGAGTGCAATCTAAGGTCCCTAACTCACAGTTATACATACACATACAAGGGCCAATTTAGACAGAAGCCAATTAACCTACCAGCATGTCTCAGGAATGTTGGAGGAAACCGGAGTACCTGGAAGAAACCCACACAGGCACAGGGAGAACATGCAAACTCCAGGCAGGTATTGCCGTGGTTGGGATTCAAACCAATGACTCTAATGCATCCACTTAAAGCAGAGTTCCACCCAAAAATGGAACTTCCGCTTTTCAGAACCCTCCCCCCCTCCGGTGACACATTTGGCACCTTTCAGGGGGGAGGACGGTGCAGATACCGGTCTAAGAGGTACCAGGTATTTGCACCCACTTCCGGGCATAGACTCCCCGGATTTCATTTTAAAAATCTGGTCACCTTACTGTACAGAGTCCTGACCTCAACCCGATAAAACACCTTCGGGATGCATTAGAGTGGAGACTGTGAGCCAGGCCTTATTGTCCAACATCAGTGCCTGACCTCACAAATGCGCTTCTGGAAGAATGGTCAAACATTCCCATAGACACACTCCTAAACCTTGTGGACGGCCTTCCCAGAAGGGTGGGCCAACTCAATATTGAACCCTACGGACTAAGACTGGGATGCCATTAAAGTTCATGTGCGTGTATAGTAGGGTTGCCACCTGTCCAGGATTCACCCGGACAGTTCGGGTTTGGAATCATGTGTCCGGGTTTCAGAAAGCCTGAAACCCGGACACATTATTTAGCCTGGACTATGGCTTGCCAGCGGGGTTTATGGCTGCAGTTGTCTCTTTCACACTGCCTGAGAGAGGGCTCGATCTATACCTATTCCCCCCCCCCACCCCCACCCTGTCCTCTCTGTGTCTGCCCACACTCCAATCCTCAGTGCTGTGCCTCAGAAAAGGAAAGTTGGGGCTGGAAATTTGAAGTCCAGCAGCCTCAGATACATCTGGATGAGAGGTGCTGACTGCCAGGGGGTAAGTGAGCTCACCATCCATCCCTGTCTGTGAATGTCTCCCTTGTCTCTCCTGCCTCTGATTGAGTACACAAAGGTGAATCAGGGTTCTCAGAGCACCCCTTACATCGGAGTTCCCCTTTACACCAGAGGCCACAGCTTTCCCCCTTACATCAGAGTCTTCTCCGTACATCAGAGTTCTCAGTGTTCCCCCTTACATCGGAGTTCCCCTCTACACCAGAGGCCACAGTGTTCCCCCTTACATTAGAGTTTTCTCCATACATCAGAATTCTCAGTGTTCCCCCTTACGTCAGAGTTCCCCCTTACATCAGAGTCCTCCTGTAAATCAGTGTTCCCCCTTAGATCATGGTTTCCAGAGCATCCCTTATGTTAGAGCTCCCAGAGTTCCCCCTTACATCAGAGTCTGCAGAGTCCCCCCCTCACAGTGAAAGGGAACTCTGAGGACTCTGATGTAAAGGGGAACTCTTGGTATTAACTTCATATGATCCGAAATGGTGTTTAATAGCAAAATATATGTATAGGTTATACTATAAAAAAAATTGCCATGGGCCGCTAAAGTGTTCGGGTTTGACTTGAAGAAAAGGTGGCAACCCTAGTGTATAGGCAGGCGTCCCAATACTTTTGGTAATATAGTGTATGTATTTCATCTGCATATTTAGTTGTTTTCTGGGAGTTAAGTGGGCGGCTGGTTTTCCCTGTTTAAATCTACAAGTCCTAGTAGCAGTGGGTGCATACATAGAGCAAAGTTGCTACTATTGGCTGTGTATTCTGGCAGCAATACAACCAGAGGGACACACAATGGAGGCCTTTATCTCTCTCCAGCTCCAGTCCTCGTAGTTAAAAAGAAAAAAAAAAAACTGTCGGCCGGTCTTTTGGAAAGCTGCAGTTTCACTTAACCGTAAGTTCAATAGAAGATGACTGATGTGAAGAAAAATGATATTGTCTATTCCTCCCGTCTAAGTTACTTTGCACCACCCTGCATCTCTAACCGACCGAGTCGCTGGCGTGCAATTAACCTTGCTTTTATAGAAAGGCCTTCTCAAGGTCAAGTGCGTTTACTGAGCCTCAGAAGGCTTTTGTGACTGTGCGCAATAGCATTGATTGTTACTTTGAAGCTTGTCTTTTTTTTTGTGTGTGTGTGTGTTAAAGAGACACTGAATTTCCTTCTCCCCGCGCCGAATGAACTGCGCATGCGTCGTCCCGAAATTTCCCGCCGTGCATTGCGCTAAATGACGTCGCTAGGACGTCATTTTTTTAACTTGGACGTGAGTTACGTCCATCCCAATTCACGGACGGCCATACTTAACATGGCAACTTGGACGTGAGTTACGTCCATCCCAATTCACGACGGCCATACTTAACATGGCAAGTCTATCTATATCTTTTTTTTGTGTGTGTGTTAAAGAGACACTGAATTTCCTTCTCCCCGCGCCGAATGAACTGCGCATGCGTCGTCCCAAAATACCAGCTTTAACTATACACCGGAAAAAGCCGACTAGAGACGACGTAAGAGGAATGCGACGGCCGCGCGTACGTTCGTGGATCGTCGGAAATAGCTAATTTGCATACCCGACGCGGAAAACGACGAGAACGCCACACAGCGGACGCCGAAGTATTGCATCTAAGATCCGAAGGCGTACGAAGCCGTACGCCTGTCGGATCGAACCCAGATGCCGTCGTATCTTGGTTTGAGGATTCAAACTAAAGATACGACGCGGGTAATTTGAAAGTACGCCGGCGTATCAGTAGATACGCCGGCGTACTGGCTCTGAGGATCTGGCCCTTAGATGCAATACTTCGGCGTCCGCTGGGTGGAGTTTGCGTCGTTTTCCGCGTCGGGTATGCAAATTAGCGATTTACGACGATCCACGAACGTACGCGCGGCCGTCGCATTCTGTAACGTCGTCTCTAGTCGGCTTTTTCCGGCGTATAGTTAAAGCTGGTATTTTGTGGCGTATAGATAGACTTGCCATGTTAAGTATGGCCGTCGTTCCCGCGTCGAAATTTTAATTTTTTTTATTTTTTGCGTACGTCGTCCGTGAATCGGGATGGACGTAACTCACGTCTAAGTTAAAAAAATGACGTCCTAGCGACGTCATTTAGCGCAACGCACGGTGGGAAATTTCGGGACGACGCATGCGCAGTTCATTCGGCGCGGGGACTCGCTTCATTTAAATGAAACCCGCCCCCTAATCGCCGATTTGAATTCCGCCGCCAGAAATACACTACGCCGCCGTAACTTACGGCGCTAAATCGTTGAGGATTCGAAATTCCGCCAGGTAAGGTACGGCGGCGTAGCGTATCTCTGATACGCTGCGCGGATCTAAATCTATGTGGATCTGGCCCTCTGTGTCCAGCTTCCCCGGCCCTATTATGTGTACATCACCCTGTGCCGGGTTCATCACAGGTCTTTTATAATGATATTTCTCACAGCAGCTGAGCAGACACTCTCAGTTTTTTAAGCTTAGATTAAAAAAATACAAAAATAAATGATTATACTGTATCTGTCTATTTGGACACGCAGGAATGCGAAAAGAAATTCACTTATTTCCTAAAAGACAAAAATAGCTGCCAATGCAGTAGATGAAAAGGGATGGACTCGGAACAGCCCTTTCCTTCAGAATGTATGTTTATTAATATTACAATTCCCAGAAATAGGAAAGGCTTTCAACAAAAACGAAGGAGAGGAAATGTCCAAGGATCTTGATGGGGTTCCAAATTAATAGACAGCTCGCTGGCCCCGGGTTGTTGGAAATCTTATCTGACGTGAGTTTACTTTCCCAGTCACATACTGGGATCAACCATTGAATTGTCTCATGGAAAAAATTATGCTAAACACATAAATGGGTTTTACATCTGCTTTGTCTTTCTTCGGAAAAAAGTTCTATTTTTTTATACATACAATTTTAAAGTGATTCTAAAGGCAAACTTTTTATTTAAAAAAAAATAGTATGTTATACTTACCCTCTGTGTATAGAGCAGCCCCAATCCTCCACTCCTTAGGTCCTCATGGGGCGCTCATGGCCCCTTCCCTCTGCTGTGTGCCCCCATAGCAAGCCACTTCCTATGGGGGTGTGTTTGCTACCCGAGCTAGCTTTTTATGTCCTTAAGACACACAGAGCACCCCCCAGTCCCTCCTTGCTGGCTTTGATTGACAGCAGCAGGAGCCAATGGCTCCTACTGCTGTGTCTGAGCCAATGAGGAGAGAGGGAGCCAAGAGAGCCTCTGCTCTTGTGCACATTACTGGACTGAGATCGGGCACAGGTAAGTGTTTAGGGGGGGCTGGGGGGAGCTGCTTGCAGAAGGCTTTTTTACGTTAATGGGTGGTATGAATATTAAGGCCCCGTACACACGACCGGATCGATCCGCTGGGATTGATCCACTGATCAGTTCCAGCAGATAGATCTGGTCGTGTGTACGTCCGAGCGGACATTTCCCAGCGGATAAAAATCCAGCCGACGGATTCCCAGCAGATAAAAATTTCTTAGCATGCTAAGAAATCTATCCGCTGGAATCCAGTCCAGCGGACTGATCCGGTCGTCTGTACAGACTCACCGGATCAGTCCGTCCGCTCCCATCCCTCGCATGCGTCGTAATGATTGCATGCGTGGAAGTATTTACCTTCCAGGGTCGCGCACGTCGCCGCGTCATCGGCGCGGCACGTCACCGCCGGGATTTTGATCCGATGGTGTGTACAGCCATCAGATCAAAATCCGCCACAGGATTTATCCGCTGGAAACGGTCCGGCGGATCGTTTCCAGCGGAAATCCTCTCGTGTGTACAAGGCCTAAGGGGAACAAAAATGTAAAGAAAAAATTGTGGGGGTCCCCCCAAATTCCATACCAGGCCCTTCAGGTCTGGTATGGAAATTAAGGGGAACCCTGCGCCAATTATTTTTAAAAAGATGGCGTAGGGGTCCCCCTCAATAGCCATACCAGACCCTTCAGGTCTCCATACAAGACCCTTCAGGCTCGATTCCCCCCATCAATGCAATCAGTGTTGATAGGGGAATCCCTTCTACAGAGCTATTGTGTTCTCCTGTTGGGTGGCCTGGGGAGCCGTCTCGGGAGAACACAATGATTACTACTAGGGGCTATAGCCACTGTCAATAATGGCATGCTAAAAATCAGACATGCTGGTTGTACCCAAGTTGATTCATAGATCAACTTGGGTATAATCAGCCTGCCCATAGATGGATTGAATCTTGGCCAGTCCCTTCTGGAGCGGTAGAGATTTGATCCATCTATGGCCGGTTTTAGTTCTACCTTAAAGCGGAAGTAAACCCATCCATAAAACATTTTCATTTCCGGCACGTCCGGGAAATGTAACACTCCCATTGGTTGTGCTCTCAACCAAACTGTCAAACCATCCAATAGCTGGTGTTATAACGGATCACATGTGCAGCATCATGGCCGTTGTAGATTAAACAGAGGCAAAGATGGCAGCTTCCTTGGCTGAAAACGATAGGGGGAGTTTACTTGCACTTTAACATAGAATCTGTGGTTTTCAGTGAGCTTTATTCAGCCTAAACAATGTTAATGTTTTCATCCTTGTGACAAGTTCCATAGCCTTCTCAAATGGCTTTGTGTTTATATAATCATTGCTATAAATAGTCCTCTTCTTTTTTTTTTGTTACAGGTTTCCTGGGTGTTTTCTTCTACACGTAGCAAGCTACATTTGCAAAGCAAAGAAATAGATACATTCTAGCACACCTGGAAAAAAAATGGCTGATCGTTTACATCTACGAGTTGTGGCATTGCTTGCCATTTTGGTCGTCGTTGAGCCTACAACATCTTTATTTGAAGTGGATGCCGATGACTCGAAAGATATTCATAAACTTGACCAGGGAAACTCATTTAAGAATACTTCTGATGGGATTTCAGAGAGTGAGTTGGAAGTCCAAAATCTTCATAACCCAAATGTTTTCTCCAAGGAGGAAAGGAATCACGAAGATGTATATCATCCCAAACTGCCTGGGAGAAGGGTTGGCGGCTTGACTTCAACAGCTGCGTCAATTCCGGGAGAAAGATCTGAAGAAAATATAGAGGAGTCTTTTGAAAATATCTCAAATGAATTTCCACCAAAGGAAAGCAAAAAAATGCTGGACTCTGATGAACATAAACACAACAAAATGCTTTCACGGACCACAGCTGGGAAAAGTTCGGAAAAATCTGGACATATTCTTTCCAAAATACAGCCTACCATTTCGAAAACGGTTGAATCTGATTTGGAGACAAAAGACAGCAAAGTCCTATTGAAACAAGACAAAATGGTGGAGATGCCGTCTTCTCAGTTAGAAGAACAATCCCTACCAAAGGGAAACGATGTTGAATCTGATAACATTGGACTTGTGGACTCGTTGACCACTCTTCGCCCAGTGGTCTCCACCATAGCATTGTTGACCGGAGTGCTGAATGGCATGCACACTAATGATAATGAACCATTCACTCAACTTCAAAAGCTTCAGATAGAGAGCGCAGATGAACATGAGAAAAAAGCAATACTAAGAAATGCTGTAGAATCCCAAGAAAACTTTATAAGAGCAGAAGACAACTTTCTTGATGAAAATGTAAATCCGAAGGTTAACATGCCGCAGCCTACAGAACAATATCAGGCTGCCGTAAGGGTCACAGACCACTCAACTTTACGAGAAGCAGGACCCGAGGGGAATGAGGTTATATCGGCAGACGTAGAGTTTCTTCATGCAGATGGGTTGCATTATCAAAAAGATGGAAACATAATCCCAGAAGGAGCAACAGCAGCTGAAAATGAAACGGACAACACACACATTTTATCGTTTAGTGAGCCGAGAAAAACATTGGATGCAGTTGTTCAAATAAACTACCCAGAAGCCAACACCCAACCCTACCCTTCAACTCCACTGCCTACAATGTGGCCTCATTTTGTAGAGTCTGACCTTCCACATGGTACTGCGGTTATCAAGGATTATGTAACCCTGGAAGCAAAGGCCAGAACAGAAACAGAGAGGATATTAATGGCTGGTGGAGGTAAGGATGGGGAGGCATCAGGTGGTACCATTCCAATCTCTACTAGTAAGACAAGTCCTTCAGAAGTTTTATCAAGGTCTCCACAAGCTCATGAGACCCCAAAGCCAGCAATGCAAGTTCAGGGAAAAAGTGAGTATGTGTGTTCCAGACTAGTATAGTATTCTGAAGACCATAGCCAGTTTATTTAGTAGACATGTGCACACTGAAATATTTTGTTTCGGAATCTCGTTTTCGTCCAAAAAATACAGTTATTTCGTTACTCACGAAATTCGTTTTTATTTATTTTGTTTCGTTAAAAAATGCATTCGTCCGAAAATCTGAATTATTGAAGTGGAGGTTCACCCAAAAAGTTAATTTTTAACATTAGATTGATGCTCGTTTTGTCAAGGGGAATCGGGTGTTTTTTTTTATATTGAAGCAGTACTTACCGTTTTAGAGATAGATCTTCTCCGCCGCTTCCGGGTATGGTCTTCGGGACTGGGCGTTCCTATTTGATTGACAGGCTTCCGACGGTCGCATACATCGCATCACGATTTTCCAAAAGTAGCCGAACGTCGGTGCACAGGCGCCGTATAGAGCCGTACCGACGTTCGGCTACTCGTGACGCGATGTATGCGACCGTCGGAAGCCTGTCGATCAAATAGGAACGCCCAGTCCCGAAGACCATACCCGGAAGCGGCGGAGAAGATCTATCTCTAAAACGGTAAGTACGGCTTCGATTTTAAAAAAAACACCCGATAACCGTTGACAAAATGAGCATCAATCTAATGTTAAACATTTTTTAAGTTTGAATCTGTCATTGAAGGCTTATGGTGTCCGTTAAATGTTCTAAGAAGATTAAACAAAGCAACTAAACCAGGGGTCGCCAAACTTTCTAAGCAAAGGGCCAGTTAACTGCCCTTCAGGCTTTAGGGGGGCCGGTGGGAGTAGAAAGGGCCCCGGCAACAGTGCTCCATCATTGGTTTTAATGGGAGAAGTAGTGCCCCATTGTTCGTATGAATGGAAGAATAGTGCCCCATTGATGGTGTCGGTAGAGGGAAAGGGAGAATGGTGCCCCTTCATTGGTGTCAGTGGATGGAAGAGTGCCCCAAGGGCCAGATAAAAGCAAGCAAAGGGCCACATCCGGCCCTCGGGCCGCAGTTTGGAGACCACTGAGCTAAACTGTATGATGCCGTGATCGTACATTTATGGTCGAATGCTCCGCCATCAAGCTATAGAAGAATTCTAATGTTGTATGACTAGTAATAATTATATTTATTAATTATTATTACTAGTCAACCAACATTAGAATTCTTCTATAGCCTATGGGCGTAGCATTTGACCATGAATGTCCGTTTGTGGCGATCGTATGTTTTTAGCTGCTTCATCGAATCTTCATGTCTCTATAATGTCGAATCTTTTCTCTCTATGTCGAATCTTTTCTCTCTATGTCGAATCTTTTCTCTCTATGTCGAATATTCTTCGACTGATAGAGTTAGGTTAGGCACATTCGACCGCAGGTTCGATACACACAGATCGCTATTGTCACCGTCATGTCGAATCTTCTATCTATATTGAACTGTTGTCGCAACGAAAATAAAATAAAGCATTTTTTATGTCGGACCTTTCGGATTTCCGATTCTGCGCGTTCGTTATCGTTTGTTAAAACGAACATGAAAATCCATGAAATTCGGACAAAAACTAATGCACATGTCTATTATTTAGTAGAAACTATTGAAGCATATCTAAAGCCAGTTTTGAAAGAAGAGAAGAGTGAACATCTCTACCATTTAAAGTAGAACTATAGGCAAAACTTTTTATTTTTCATTTTAGATTTAGGGTAATGGAGGGCTCCTGTCAGATTTTTTTTTGTTTGCCATCTGTGTGCCATAATGGAAATTTACCTTCACTTCCTGTCCCATAGCCAAAACAGGAAGTGAGAGGAAATCCCTGCACATTATGTGAAAAATGTCCCCTCTATTACTTTTCTGGGGGCAACCCAAAATGTAGGATTTTCTTTTACTTTCACCTTCAATATTAACGGTAAACAGGACAAAGAGGGAGGACGAGCCTCGCTAACTGGGACACAGACAGCAATAAAAACATGACAGTGGTTCTAATGCATCTCCAGTCTATCCAGTTTTACCTTTAGTTATACTTTATTGCTGTAAAAAAGAAAAAACATTAAGAACTCACTGCAAAAGGGGAGAAAATCCTCACTCTCTTCCTGGATATTTGCATCTCCCACCATGCACAGTGGTTCCACTTGCCAACCACTGAATCACTATGCTGGTGACAACTCTTTGGGACAAGATTTCCACCTTTCCCTTCCTGGACTGTGTCCAGCGTATCTCTGTAACCTAACTCCCAGTAATAGAATGGGGCTCTTTCCTTCACAATCCTTGTGACCAGGCCATGGGTCTTCGTAACGTGGGTTCAGATCCGGTTGCTTTTGATTTCCCGACTGCTAGGAAGGGATCCAGACATCAACCCCCTCACTACCGGAGGACCTGTCACTCTTACCAGGAATCACGCCTAACGACTGGTTGCTTTGTGTCTCAAACTCGTACTTTGTTACTCTTAGCAACTGCATTACTCTTCCTTGTCCTGCCAACCCTTTTGTAGTGGTGTTACTACGTACCCCGTTGTGCTTTTACAGACCCTGGTTCTTTAGATATGCCAAACCAACATGCACCCCTCTAAGTAACTTCAGACCAGGTTCAGAATACTTAATGTAACTTTACTGAACAAGTTGTAGCATAACAGTTCAATATGAACAGCGTCCCTTTTCCTGAACTAACTACTGTAGTGTGGCTGCCCAGGCATACCTCCATGAGGTGAGAGTCCATCTTGGTATTCTCCATGGCTTGGATGTATGCAAGAGTCCTTGTGCCTTAGCAGGCTGCAAGAATCAGCAGTCCCAGTACCTTTTAGTGGGAACAGAACCGAAACTGAAACAACTACCAAAAGGCTCCTGGGCCTCAGTTCTCCCCCTCTTTATAACACAGGTGGGCGGGCTACGACCAAAAAGCCTGCGAACTGAGGTTACGACAGTTAACTCTTTCCCCCAGTCTGGGCCAGCCGCTAACTCGCTAGAAAAAACACATTTCAACCTGAATACTTGTAGACCTTCGCTAAATGAACTATTCAACTACCTAAAGCGTTTAATTACAAGACGTTTTACCCAACATCTATATTATTGCTTTTGTTATTTAGAAAAGTCAGTTTGGAGGAAAAGCAGTGGTGAATAAAGCAGTGGCTACTGGGGGCAAATGTACAGGGGTCGCCATTGCGACCCAGCCCCATGCTCCAGGGAGCCCGTGCGGCCCCCCTGTGTACCTGGATAGGAAGGCAGGGCATGTAGAGGAACCAATCCGATAGGGTCCGGTAAATGTGTAATTTACTGGCCCCTTCTTTGTTCTAATGAATAGTCAGTGATTGGTATCGATCACTGACTTTTTTTTTAATGAATTCATTGCTGAGGCATAGTAAACTGTATATACTATGCTTCAGTTTAAGAATGAACAGGAAGCTCTGTACAGAGCTATTCCCGTTCGTTCATTTATTACAGCTGAGGCTGCAGAGAAAGGGACTGATTAATCTGTCTTCAGTCCCTTTCTCTGTCTCAAAAGTGAGACATCAGGGGGTCTGTTTAGACCCCTGATATTTCATCAAAGCCCCCAACAGGGTCCTAAACAATAATAAAAAATGTAATTGTAAACAAAAAAATAAATAGACACCAGTGGCTGAACTGTGACCCCACAATAGATTAGTGTGCTGCTCAGGCTCAATCAGCATGTAGAGTAACACAAGTTGCTCTGCATCCATTGTGGGAGCGAAGGGAAGGGATGGAGTTTCTGTAATCACTGAGGGAAAAGGAGATAAATGGCTCCAATGCCGCACATCCACGGAGTCCTGTAGTGGTGGTAGTGAGAGTGGCAACCACAGCCTTGGCTCCCGCCAGGCCACGTCCCCAATGCGTTTCGCCCCCACCCCCTGGAGCTTAGTCATGGGCGGAACTACCAGGGTCACAAAGGTCACACTGTGCTCTGGCATTCCGCCTCCACGGGGGACCCCAAGACAGCAGGAAGGTGTCCCACGATGGGAGTAAAGGACCCTTGGATTAATGGGAAGGGCCCCTGTCAGGGGCCAGGGGGGGGGGGTGACCACATTTCCAAACTACCATTCAGGGACACCCTCCCTTCCCAAAAATCAGCTTGTGCTGTAACGAATCACAACACAGTGATTGGACACAAGAGGCGGGATTTATGATTTCTCCAATCACAAGCAGGGGGCGGGATTGTGCTCCTCCAGACATTCCCGGCCAGGACAAGTACTGTCAGTGAGTAAAGCGGTGATGTGGCAGCCTTTTTTGGGGGCATCAGATTGGCCTGGGGGGGTGGCTGTGTCAGTTTCTTTCCAGGACACTGTGTTGTCCTGGAATGAATGTGCCCGGGACAGACCTGCAAAATGCGGGACTGTCCCGGGCAATCCGGGACACGTGGTCACCCTAGCCAAGGGGGCCCTTTATGGTTTCTTGCACCGGGGCCCTAAAGGTTTTAGTTACACCTCTGTCTTGAACTTTAATGTAGGGCAAAGTGACACAAATCTGCGCCCCTTCCTGTTGTGCTCTACACAATGTTACCCTCTGGGTCACGGTTCGTAAAATGACCGAGATGTACAGGTAAGGAAAGTGTAGGAACCATTATTATTCTTACAAGACAGGAACAGCAGTTGATTTACAGTACAGTATGTGCCAGATGACTTTTTTTTTCTGGAGGGTGAGCAAAAACAAAAAAATAATTAGATCCAGGTGAATAGATTTTCACTTTCCATGTTGTGTATTGATTGATGTGTTAATGATGGAGTCTCAGGTATGGTGACTCACTCTTTTCTATGGCATGAGCAATCCACTCCAGACATGGGAGCATTTAGAGTGCTTTGTCCTCCTGCATGCCCTGTGATGGAGGGGGTGAATCATACTGAGACCCATCTACATGTGTACTGAGCTGCTGTTAGATTTGTGTAACTCAGGCAAAATAAATACAATAAAATTTGAATTTCTTGGCCATTTTACAAAAGCATAGAACAAGGGGGTGGGCAACATTAGACTCTCTGGGAGTCATCTCTGGGGTTGGCAGAGTCTTGCAATGCCTCATGGGACTTAAAGTTCCACAACGGTTGGAGTGTCGAGGTTGGCTATCCTGTCACAGCTACCACAGATTGACATTCAAAAGTTTATTGACCTTTGGAAGATTTACCCCCCCTTCATGACTAGGCCATTTTTTGTGATACGGCACTGACATTAACTGATAATTATGCGGTCGTGCGACGCTGTACCCAAATAAAATGTATGTCCTTTTATTCCCCACTAATAGAGCTTTCTTTTGGCTGTATTTGATCACCTCTGCGGTTTTAGACCCCTTTAACACTAAGCCGCCCATAGCGTCGGCGGTAAAATGCCGCTATTTTTACAGCCGACGCTATGGGCGGATTTGTGACGCATTTTGTCCGCTAGCGGGGTGCATTTAACCCCCCACTAGCGGCCAAGCAGCGCATTGCGGGCGGTATAGCTGCGCTGTCCCATTGATTCCAATGGGCAGAGCGGTGGAGGAGCTCCTTCACCGCTCCAAAGATGCGGCTAAAAGGACTTTTTTTACCGTCCTGCTAGCGCAACGCTCCAGTGTGAAAGCCCTCGGGCTTTCACACTGGAGACAATAGAGCAGCACTTTAAGGGCGGATTGCAGCTGCTATTTTTAACACTATAGCGTTTGCAATACGCCCTCAATGCGAAAGGGGTCTTAATGTTTTTGCGCTATAAACATAAAAAGACTGATAATTTTGATTTAAAAAAAAAATTGTTTTTACTATATACTGTATTTACTATACGCAATGATGTCACTCCCACGTATGCATGTGGGAACCGCTGGTTACAGCACCAGCCCTGAAGAAACAGCACGAGCAGGCTGCTGGGTGACATCAATTGGCGGGCATTGGAACTACAACTTTCCACTCTGGGAAGCACAGTGCCTCCAGCAGTTGACCCAAGTCCTGACAATGTTTTACCACAAATGCGGGACAGCTGATTGGCTGCTAGCGCCGGCCACTCAGTATCTGCCACTCAGTATCTGGCAGCAAGCAAATCAAAATAATGGACAAGGTGTATTAGCAGAAGAGGGACTAAGTACCCCCCAGCAGCCAGCATCAGGTAGAGACTGATTCCTGGGATCTACTGGCTGCTGGGTGACATCTACTGGTGGACACTGGAACTACAACTTTCCACTCTGGGAAGCTCAGTGCCACCAGCAGTTGACCCAAGTCCTGACAATATTTCACCACAAATGCGGGACAGGTGATTGGCTGCTGGCGCCAGCCACTCAGTATCTGGCAGCAAGCAAAGCAAAATACTGGACAAGGTGTATTAGCAGAAGAGGAACTAAGTACCCCCCCAGCAGCCAGCACCAGGTAGAGTCTGATTCCTGGGATCTGATGGCTGCTGGGTGACAACTACTGGTGGACACTGGAACTACAACTTTCCACTCTGGGAAGCACAGTGCCACCAGCAGGTAACCCAAGTCCTGACAATATTTCACCACAAATGCGGGACACCTGATTGGCTGCTAGCGCCGGCCATTCCTCTCAGTTTAAGAACTGCTTGACTACAAGAGGATGATATCTAGATAGATTCATGTACTTTCGCTAGCTATATTTAAAAATACATGTCATGATGTTTTAATGAATACCTAAGTGCATTCGATATGAGCAACTATGCTGTTATTTAAAAACAAAAGGTTGCAAAATGCCTGCCTGTTTCTCTGCCTGCACTGCAGACCTTCTCTCTCCTGCAGACCTAAGCATGCTCCGTATCTGACACATTTCTGGGGTTGTCAGGTTCTGGACCCCCCTGTTGTGAGCCGCATGCAGCTCTTCCACCAGCCTGTACATCACTATTGTGTCCTGTAGTGATGTGGGGCCGATGGATGAAAGCAATGCATACAGTGGGGGGTCAGGAACCCAACACTCACAAAAGTGTGTCAGATGCTGAAGATTATTCAGCAAGCCTATCTTTGCAGCAGAGCTAAGATCAGCAGGATGGGCAGTTGGACAGGTGAGAATACCTCCTTTTTTGTTTTTAAAAAAGCGTACCATTTTTTTGTTGACAGGTATAAAACAGACTAATGATCAAGAAAGACCATCTGCACAGCCAGGGAAAGGTCCATCCATCACTCAGAAGAACGCCATCATTGGAAGTGCTCCACCGGGGCTGGTAATGTCAACAACGGTGAGGGCACCAGTGACCAAGCCACAAGGTAGGACTTGATGCTTCTCCAGTGTGGATACGTATACCCAATCTGAATAGGGTGGTCAACTGTGTTTATCAAAAAGTATGAAAGAAGGACTCGCTGGCAAATTCAAAAATGTGTCCTCTGCAACCCTTTGGGTCAGAGAAAGGGCTGCTGAGCCAAACAATGGCACGGAGAGCGGCACAGAGGGGGACAAGAACGCACAGGGGGAGAGCGGCACGGAGGGGGACAAGAACACACAGGGTGAGAGCGGCACGGAGGGGGACAAGAACGAACGGGGGGAGAGCGGCAATGAGAGGGAGAAGACAGCATGGGGGGAGAGCGGCACGGAGAAGACTTGTAACTCCCCCCACCACCCGATACCTGACTGCCCAGGTATCAGGTGAAGCATCTGAGCATTTCAGCCGAGTACAAGTACTCGGGAAATGCTCGGTATCGGTACCGATACTAGTATCGGTATCGGGACATCCCTACTATAGACATTTTGTAGCTTTTCCAAGCCATTCCTTAAGTTCTAATGAGTGTCAGGAAGATACCCCAGAATTTATATCCACACAGGTAGAACCAACACGTTTATACAATATCCATGTATTGTGTCAAGGCAGATGTTGATTGTCAAAGAACAGGATGGGAAGTGTGAATGTTATGGAACCATGCCAACCTGGGGCAGCCATCCCTGTACAGGGGCGACGGCCTTCAACACCATCTGTCTTTCACATATAATGCTTTTTTAACATCTCTACTTCAACATTTGACAGTTCACACCTTTAGCCATGTAAATTGAGGAATTATCACCTGAACAGGCTTCCTGACACCAAGGATTGGATTATGTAACCAGAACAGTGGGGTTCCACCACTTTGCGCATGTATGAAGATTAACCTGCAGTGAATCTTTGTTGAATGTCACTGCTTTATAAAAATGTCCTTAATTGCCTCTAGTCCATCAGCATTGCCTATACCAGCCAATCAAAATTAGATTTTTCTAATGCCAAGAATTGCACATGTGGGACTAGTGTGCCTTACTTCTGGCGAATCCTCATCGGAATAGAGTGGCTGGATAACCATGTCCATTTTGGATGGATAACCAGATCCAATTCTGGCTAGACAACAGTGTTCAACTTTGGCTGGATAACCATATCCTATTTTGGCTGGATAACCATAAACAATTCTGGGTGGAAAACCATGTCCAATTCTGGCTGGAAAACTTAGCTATGACTAAGCATTGTATAACAATGTGAAACGCGTCAACTTTATTATCCCACCGTTTGCTGTTTCTCTGTTTGTGCAGTGTTTTTTTACTGGATTAAAGGCTTTTATTGTTTTTTTACATTTATCGGAGTGCGGCTGTCCATACCTTTTTGCTTCTATTTATGCTTCGTGCATTGCCTGCACCCATTGGATCTCTCTGAGTTCAGACTCACCACCGAAGTGCACTTATCTGGAGCTGCGGTCTCTTTCCCCTACATTTCTGTCTGGATAACCTTGTCCAATTCCGGATGGATAACCTTGTCCAAATCCAGCTGGATAACCTTGTCCTATTCCGGCTGAATAACCTTGTCCAATTCTGGCTGAATAACCATGGCCAGTTTCTAGTGGATACCGTGTCCAATTCCGTCTGGATAACCATGTCCAATTCCGGTTGGATAACCTTGTCCAGGTCAGGCTGGATAACCATGTCCAATTCCGGCTGGATAACCTTGTACAATTCTGTCTGGATAACCTTGTCCAATTCAGGCTGTATAACCTTGTCCAATTCCGGCTGTATAACCTTGTCCAATTCTAGCTGGATAACCTTGTCCAATTCCGGCTGTATAACCTTGTCCAATTCCAGTTGGATAACCTTGTCCAATTCCGGCTGAATAACCTTGTCCAATTCCGGCTGAATAACCTTGTCCAATTCCGGCTGGATAACCTTGTCCAATTCTGGCTGGATAACCTTGTCCAAATCCGGCTGGATAACCATGTCCAATGCTGGCTGGATAACCTTGTCCAATTCCGGCTGGATAAACTTGTCCAATTCTGGCTGGATAACCTTGTCCAATTCTGGCTGGATAACCTTGTCCAATTCCAGCTGGATAACCTTGTCCAATTCCAGCTGGATAACCTTGTCCAATTCCGGCTGGATAAACTTGTCCAATTCTGGCTGGATAACCTTGTCCAATTCCGGCTGGATAACCTTGTCCAATTCCGGCTGGATAAACTTGTCCAATTCTGGCTGGATAACCTTGTCCAATTCCGGCTGGATAACCTTGTCTAATTCCGGCTGGATAACCTTGTCCAATTCTAGCTGGATAACCTTGTCCAATTCTAGCTGGATAACCTTGTCCAATTGCAGTTGGATAACCTTGTCCAATTCCGGCTGAATAACCTTGTCCAATTCCGGCTGAATAACCTTGTCCAATTCCGGCTGGATAACCTTGTCCAATTCTAGCTGGATAACCTTGTCCAATTCCGGCTGTATAACCTTGTCCAATTCCAGTTGGATAACCTTGTCCAATTCTGGCTGGATAACCTTGTCCAAAATTCCGGCTGGATAACCATGTCCAATGCTGGCTGGATAACCTTGTCCAATTCCGGCTGGATAAACTTGTCCAATTCTAGCTGGATAACCTTGTCCAATTCTGGCTGGATAACCTTGTCCAATTCCAGCTGGATAACCTTGTCCAATTCCAGCTGGATAACCTTGTCCAATTCCAGCTGGATAACCTTGTCCAATTCCGGCTGGATAAACTTGTCCAATTCTGGCTGGATTACCTTGTCCAATTCCGGCTGGATAAACTTGTCCAATTCTGGCTGGATAACCTTGTCCAATTCCGGCTGGATAACCTTGTCTAATTCCGGCTGGATAACCTTGTCCAATTCTAGCTGGATAACCTTGTCCAATTCTAGCTGGATAACCTTGTCCAAATCCGGCTGGGTAACCATGTCCAATGCCGGCTGGATAACCTTGTCCAATTCCGGCTGGATAACCTTGTCCAATTTCGGCTGGATAACCTTGTCCAATTCCAGCTGGATAACCTTGTCCAATTCCGGCTGGATAAGCTTGTCCTATTCTGGCTGGATAACCTCGTCCAATTCTGGCTGAATAACCTTGTCCAATTATGGCTCAATAAACCATGTCCAGTTTCGGATTGATATCACGTCCAATTCCGGTTGTATAACATTGTCCAATTTTGACTGGATGACCATGTCCAACTCTGGCTGGATAACCATGTCTAATTCTGGCTGGATAACCATGTCCAGTTTTAGCTAGATAACCATGTCCAATTATGTCTGGATAAACCATGTCCAGTTTCGGATAGATATAATGTCCAGTTCCCGGCTTGATAACCTTGTCCGATTCTGGCTGGATAACCTTGTCTAATTCTGTCTGGATAACCATGTCCAGTTTTAGCTGGATACCCATGTCCAATTCCGGCTGAATAACCACGACCAATTCTGCCATGATAATTTAAAAATATCCATACTGATCTGTTTAAAATCCATTGACTTACTGTTTTTCCTGCAGATCTGACATCTGCGTTATATATGAATCCACCTTCCATTGATGCATGGAGGTTTGTGGCTCATAGCCTGAAATCCAGACGCACTGCTGCATTAGCTTTCTCTATATGGGCAGCTTTTACGTTTCTTCATGACCAGCGGCTGTACAGGGAGTGCCGGCACAAACCAGTAACAAGAACCAGATGGAAGAGAGGGAGCCTAGAGTTGGGGAGGAGAGGGACTTAACCCTTTAAAAAAGAGCTGGGAACCTTTAAAAATCACATAGGCCGCCTTTAGATCTGTGCATTGCAGTAATGGCCCAACAGTAAAACGCATTATGTGATAAAGCATTTTAAATCTAGGGCGGCCTTTCTCAACCTTTTTTAATATGGGGGAACCCTTGAAACAACCTTTAGGTCTCAGGGAACCCCCAAAAATAATTACTATATCTACAACTCATTGTGTACATTAGTGTAGTGGTCAGTGGGAAGAATACTCCTTACATTGGTGGTCAGTGTCAAGAATTCTTCTTAAATTGGTGGTCAGTGGAAATAATACTCCTTTCATTGGTGGTCAGTAAGAAGAAGGCCCCTTACCATTGGTGGTCAGTGCAAAGTATATATGTGCATTGGTGGTCAGTAAAAATAATGCTGCTTACTTTGCTGGTGAGTGAAAATAATGCTTCCTACATTGGTGGTTACTGGAAAGAATGTTTCTTAGATTGATGGTCATTGGGAAGAATGCTTCTTATATTGGTGGTTACTGGGAAGAATGCGCCTTACATTGGTGGTCAGTGGAAATAATGATTCTTACAATGCTGGTCAGTAGGAAGAATGCCCCCAATATTGGTAGTCAGTGGAAATACCCATGTAATTCCTTTTACATTAGTAGTTACTGTGAAGAATGCTCTTTACTATGGTGGTTGCATTCTACATTGGTGGTCAGGGGGAAGAATTTCCTTCACATTGGTGGTCAGTGGGAAGAATGCTTCTTAGATTGGTGGTCAGTGGGATGAATGTCACAGATAGCTAAACAGATCATTGGTGTCAGAGGTTAACCGATGGTCCCATAGGCTTCACCCCCATCTAGTTCTAGTTATGACAACCAGTCCCCCAAAGCCAATGCTGTTGCTGGTCTCTGACCCGTCTTATCATTCCCCTCTCCCAAATGACATATTCACATACATTGCAGGGACAGTAGCCACATCCTGCATTGTACATGATGACATAGGAGTGGCTGACAACATTCCAGAGCTGGACACAGGAGGACTGGACCACTGGCTGTCACGGGACCATGGTAAGTAAGGCAAGTCCTCCAGCCAGGATATGAGGAAGGTTTTATCTGAATCACGGCAGCTTCTAATGCACAGAATTACTCAGATATGGTAAGGCCTTCTTTCTCTAGTTGGCAGAAGACTGTCACCTGGAGGCATAGGGCCAGATTCAGAGAGAGAGTACACCGGCGTATCTACTGATACGCCGGCGTACTTTCAAATTACCCGCGTCGTATCTTTAGTTTGTATCCTCAAACCAAGATACGACGGTATCTGGGTAAGATCCGACAGGCGTGCGGCTTGGTACGCCTTCGGATCGTAGATGCAATACTTCGGCGCCCGCTGGGTGGAGTTCTTGTCGTTTTCGCCGTCGGGTATGCAAATTAGCTTTTTCCGTCGATCCACGAACGTACGCGCGGCCGTCGCATTCTCTTACGTCGTCTGTAGTCGTCTTTTTCCGGCGTAAAGTTAAAGCTGGTATTTTGCGGCGTATAGATAGACTTTCCATGTTAAGTATGGCCGTCGTTCTCGCGTCGAAATTTGAATTTTTTTTATTTTTTTCGCAAGTCGTCAGTGAATCGGGATGAACGTAACTCACGTCTAAGTTAAAAAAAATGACGTCCTAGCGACGTCATTTAGCGCAATGCACGGCGGGAAATTTCAGGACGATGCATGTGCAGTTCATTCGGCGCGGGGACGCGCTTCATTTAAATGAAACCCGCCCCCAACCCGCCCAATTTGAAATCCGCCGCCAGAAAAACACTACGCCGCCGTAACTTACGGCGCGAACTCGCTGAGGATTCAAAAATACGCCAGGTAAGGTACGGCGGCGTAGTGTATCTCTGATACGCTGCGCCGATCTAAATCTATGTGAATCTGCCCCATAGTGTCTATAAAACATTGATGATTTTGATATCTTCTATGTACTGAAAATTCTGTTCTTGCAAATAGGACCTCAGAAAAGTTTTGAGTTCTTTACCTTTTGGTTGTGCTGGCCATTTGGGTGCCTTAGGTTTTGCTGTATCACCGTTGACCATGCAACCTACCAAAGGCCATTAAAGGAATGGTGTGGGATCAATGTATGCTCACGTTTGTAGGTCCTTATGTAATTTTACAATTTTGCTTTCTAAGATGTAGTTTGCAGTCATGATGATAAGGTAAGCAAATGAGGCCCATAATATATAAATGAGAGCCATCTGGAGATACCTAAGTCACACCAAATATCCATCAGCATTTCGCATTCCATATTCAGCAATGGAGACTGCTATGTGTGCAGAAGAAAGTCCTTTTAAAAATGTCAAACAGAATTATGAAAGGAGTTAAACTTCATTTTCTGAACGCTGTCCCAGATTTGCCGTCTAGGGAGCTGAGAAAGGGGAGTTATGGAAACTTAAAACAGACAATTGAAAGAACACAGAAGGACTGTGTAGACGCCGGGCAGGTGTTAGCTAGCTGCAGTTCCAACGTCTCTTCAATAGGAAATGACTCACAGAGTCTGGACGGAGGGGTAAGGCCCAGGGGGGGGTGGAGGCCCAGCTGTAGTTGAAAAGGGGTCCACTGTTTACGGAGTAGGTAAACCTTGTTCATTCCGCTTGCCGTTTCACCTTGGACTGTGGCCAAATATCACCTTCAAGGAATTATATGAAAATAGATATTGTGTTTATATTATCTACACGCACCCTTTGTTTTTACTAGTCGGAGATATGAAGCGGTTCCACATGTACACAAGGAACTGGGGGCCCACAGATAGAAAGGGGCAGCTGGACTTTACGCAGAATGATAGGCAGGGCTGGACTGGGACAAAAAGTTGGCCCTGGACTTCATCCATTAAGTAAATAAATAGTGCAGCGCAAAAACATAAAATCTATAACAAAATTAATCACAATTAATAACAATGAATAAAAGTCCATAAAGTGCAAGGTGATAAAAGGTGCTCCAAAAAACAAATAGTGACGAGTCCCATAATAGTTGAGGCAGACAGCCAGAATAGAATAAAATCACACTCCAAACAGGGATGGACTGGGACAGAAATTTGGCCCTGGACTTCATCCAGACTGGACCACTTTGACAGGTCTCTCCCATGGCGGCCGGACAAATCAGTCTTTTAAAAATTTTTTAACAAAAAATAAAAACCCCAGAGGTGATCAAATACCACCAAAAGATTCTATTTGTGGGAAAAGTGTTTGGGTACAGTGTTGTATGACCGCGCAATTGTCATTCAAAGTGCGACAGCGCTGAAAGCTGAAAATTGGTGGGCAGGAGGGGGGTTTAAGTGCCCAGTAAGCAAGTGGTTAATCCACCACTGCTTAACCCCCTGAAGAAGACCTTACGAGTTGAAACACATTGGGGCTCATTTTTACTAAATAGGCGCTGAAGATGGTTCTTGCTGGCGGTTTTGCTCATTTTAAAAGTCGGCGTGTATATGTGAACAGGTATCATAATGATTAGAACCCTTTGGGTTTCTTTTTAATGTTAGTATAACAATAAAATATAGTTGATTGTATACAGATTTTTTGCATTTTCAAACTTTTATGCCTCAAAAATCCAAGGGCCAGATCTGCTGGCGTAACATATGTCATTTATGTTACGCAGCCGCAAGTTTTTCAGGCAAATGCTTTATTCACAAAGCACTTGCCTGTAAAGTTGCGGCGGCGTAGCGTAAATCACGCGGCGGAATTCAAATTCGGCGGGTAAGGGGCATGTATCATTTAAATGAAGCGCGTCCCTGTGCCGAACGAGCGGCGCATGCCCCGTTCGTAAAATATCCCAGTGTGCATTGCTCCAAATGACGTCGCAAGGACGTCATTGCTTTCGACGTGAACGTAAATTACGTCCAGCCCCATTCACGGACGACTTACGCAAACGACGTAAAATTTCAAAATTTCGACGCGGGAACGACGGCCATACTTAACATAGGATACGCCACCTAGGGGCCAGCTTTATCTTTACGCCGGCATACCTCTTACGGAAACGGCGTATCTTTACTGCGACGGGCAAGCGTACATTCGTTATTGGGGGAAACTACTAATTTGCATATTCTACGCCAAACTCAATGGAAGCGCCACCTAGCGGCCAGCGGAAATATTGCACCCTAAGATACGACGGCGCAGTTTGAGCATACACTTAAACATGCGACGGCCTTAGATTGCGAGTTAAGTTGGTGTATCTACTGATACGCCGGCGTAACTCTTTGTGAATCTGGCCCCAAGTCCATATGTACCATATTTTCTTAATCAAAGCCAATAAACAATGGGCCGGATTCAAAGAGATTTGCGCATTTATTACAGAGGCGCAGGGCAACGATTTTGCCCTGCGCCCCCGCAATTTTTTTGTGCTGCCCTCGATTCACAGAGCATAAGCTCCGTAAATTGCGTGGGCGCGCCGGCAAAATGCCCGGCGCAAGAGCACACAATTTAAATGATCTCATAGGGGGCGGGAATCATTTAAATTAGGCGCGTTCCCGCGCCGAGCGTAGGGCGCATGCTCCGTCGGGAAAGTTTCCCGACGTGCATTGCGGCAAATGACGTCGCAAGGACGTCATTTGCTTCAAAGTGAACGTGAATGGCGTCCAGCGCCATTCACGATTCACTTACGCAAACTACGTAAAATTCAAATTTTGCGAGGCGGGAACGACGGGTATACGTAACATGGGCTGCCCCTGCTAATAGCAGGGGCAGCCTTGCGCGAAAACCGCCGTACGTAAACGACGTAAATTGCGTACGCAGGGCTCGCGCAACGTTGTGAATCGGTGTTAGTATGCAATTTGCATACTATACACTGAGCACAACGGGAACGCCACCTAGCGGCCATCGCTAAAATGCAGCCTAAGATATGCGGGCATAAGAGCCTTATGCCGCGCAGATCTTAGGCTGCAGTCGGCGTAACGAGGTTCCTGAATCAGGAGCATTCGTTACGCCGGGGCAAGTAAGCAATTGCGCTGTGTAACCTATGGTTACACAGGCGCAATTGCTTCTTGAATCCACCCCAATGAGTATCTGAGACCACATACCTGTTGGATTACCCACATTGGGGATAGATTTCTGATGATTGTATATCTTTATCCCGTGAGACCTTTGGAGTACATACTTATCTGGCAGACATCGCTTGTTTTTGAATGCGGCTTCTTTGTTGTGTGATCTGAATGTTTGTGGCAGCTTATGGAAATGTTTTTATGGAAAAATGAATAAACTTATGAATTTTTATGTATTAGTGGGTTTCTTTTCTCACTATCTGAAAGCCCTATGTTGGTATACTGTTGTACTTTAAAGCAGAGCATGGACCTAAATAGGATTTCCCCAATATGATGGCTTTGTGGCTCGGAACACCCAGCTTTAATGGGTAACTGGGAAGAACAATGACATCATCCTTTGGCCCAATGTTTGTCCGCGACTGGTTTAGATCAGCGCATTTGATGGATGTTAACCTCGCCAGCCAAATAAACGCTTGTCAGATCTATGAAGCCTTCATGGAGCTTTTCCCAAATATGAAGCAGATGCTGGAGGAAGGGGGTTTTCCATCCCTGCAGGCCGTTTCATGAGCTCCCGTATCCCAGAATCCTCTGCTTCCCGACCTCTGTGTCAGCAGAGCCAATTATATGGACTGTAACCCTCCAGGTTGGATATTTCATTTCCTAAACAAATATAAAAATAACGCTCTTCCTTAGCCTGGGATTTGGTCGGGAAGTACGGCTTCCAGGAGCAAATCTTCCATCTGAAGATAGTGTAATACTTTCCAACAGATTATATAACGTAGGTAAGATTAAGAGCAGGTTCAAGTTTTTCATTTTCATATTTGCTGGACTTTTAGGGCCAGATTCTCATAGAATCGGCGGCAGCGTAGTATAAGCCATTTACACCACGCCACCCCAACTTACTGGAGCAAGTGCCGTATTCTCCAAGCACTTGCTCCGTAATTTGCGGCGGCGTAGTGTAAATGGCCCAGCGTATGGCCGCGTAATTCAAAGGGGGCGGCTTGTATTCAAATTAAGCGCGCCCCCGCGCCGATCGAACTGCGCATGCGCCAGGTGGAAAAATAGCCCAGTGCGCATGCTCCAGCTCACGACGGAAAACGTCAATAAACCGACGTGAGCGTCATTGACCTAAAGTCGTATTCGCGGAGTAAGACGACGAAAAAGACAACGCTGACCCGACGCCATACTTAACATGGCATACGGCGGACTGGCGTAAGGTTACCCCTCATATAGCAGGGGTAACCTTACGCTTACGGAAACGACGTAAACGATGACGCCGCGGCGCAAATTCGTTTGGGAATCGGCGTATCAGGCTCATTTGCATAGTCAAATGAGAACTGAACGTAAACGCCACCTAGCGGCCAGCGTCGAATTACATCTAAGATCCGACGGTGTTAGTGACTCACACCTGTCGGATCTACGCTGTATCTATGCGAAAATGATTATAGGAATCATACGCATAGATACCTGGGGCCAAAAACAGAGATACAACGGTGTTTCCTGAGATACACCGTCGTATCTCTTCTGAGAATCTGGCCCACTGTTTCCAAATAAAGGTGGTAAGTGGGCTTCGAGGCTTGAGCTAAACATAGACATTAGCATGAGTCAAGAGGAGAATAGGGGACTACCAAGCCCCGTACACACGCATGTTTTTTTTCGGCAAGAAAACTGCTGGCAGAACTTTCTCGCCGAGTAAACCGCGCGTGTGTACGAGGCTTTGAGGCTTCTCGTAGAGAAAACTGCCCAGAATAGGATTTTTTTTTCGTCTGAAAATTTGAGAACCAGCTCTCAATCTTTTGTTGGCGGAAATTCCGACAGCAAAAGTCCGATGGAGCCTACACACGGTCAGAATTTCCGTTCAAAAGCTCACATCTGACTTTTGCTGTCGGAATTTTCAATCGTGTGTATGGGGCATAGGTTCCTCCAGAGGTTACTTGGGGTTCCTTGGGCTGTGACTGAATATCCTCCCATCTGATGGTGCCTGCGTAATTCTAGGGCAAACATAATTTGTCAGGGTTAACTGCATGACATCAATAAACCTTTTAGCTGCATGACATCAATAAACCTTTTAGCCATCTGGCCACCACTCTAAGGGTTGCATTCTTCCTACTAACTCCAGTACCCTCCCTAGCGCAGGATGATAGGTACATTTTGTTTTTGGTTCCTTCCGTAATCAATGGATCAGAGATTGTTTGCTTTGGTCTGTTCAGGGTTTTATAGGCTGGGAGTTTGATTGCTACCCCCTGCCTCTAGAAGACATTTCTGGAGCCTGGGAGGAAGAATTACAATAACCAGCCTGAATATTGATCAGGGCTTAGCCAATCCCTGAGGAGGTGTGCCCAGATGGTGGCTGAGAAACTGGTAAATAATCTGGAAAACTGGAGAGATTGTCTTTCCCCAGGAAGGAGAGTTCCAAGCCTCCAGGGGCTCTTGCCCCTGAGGCAGCCTGTGGACTGTGTTGCTGTTCTGTGAGGTCTCAGTGGTGGCAGAGTTGGGACTTGGACATGCAGGACTTCACTAAAGGGGGAAGGGTAACTTCCTGGGGACCCTGAGACTTGCCTCATGGTCCCCAGTTGTGAGGCCTTAGACTGTCTATTATTCACAGTGTGAAAGTAGGGTGACCACATTTCCAAACTTCCATTCAGGGACACCCCGTCCTCCTCACCTTCCCCAAAAAAAGATAAGGGGGGGACGGGGGAAATGTAGTCTCGGGGTTGATGGGGAATTTGCCAGCTGAATGTGCCACTTGCCATCAGATGCAGTGCCGCTTGCCACCCATAGCCTGCCGCCGGATGCAGTACTGCTGTCACTCCCTTTGCATGAGCCCCGTGCATTACAGGAAAGGAGTGGAGTCACTATCTGGAGAGTGAAGATCACACCAGTCCCTGCTGCTTGCCGCTAGGTGCCGGAGAAGGAGGAGGTGCGGAGGTGGGTGGGGATAGTAGCGCTGCACTAGGCGCAGGCCTCGCTCCCGGCCTCACTGTCTGAAAGTAAATTGTCACTGGTTGCAAGATGCCAGGCAGCTTCAGCCCTAGGAACCAGTTCCGGAAATGTAGTTATTAGTTAGTAGGGGGTAACTGTGTCCTCTATTTCATTTCGAAGGAGATTGTGGCGCTGAGAATTAGTGACACATGGGTAAAGAAAGAGTCCGCTGTATGGGTAATGAGTCCTTGTTACAAAAAATAAGGAGAATTCAGAGAATAAAAAAATAGATAAAAAATGACAAAAATAAAATAAGAAAAATCCGATGGCGCCAGCTTTGAAACGTCGTCGCATTTGGTGACGTCACCGCGGCCTACGCTGAGCTCCGGGCCTCGTTTCCACTATCCCTCCGGACCAGCTGTTTTCACAGCAAAAGGACTGACTGGCTTAGGAGAGCTACCAGAGAGCAAAACAGCATATCAACTAGCCCGGATCGACGTCCCTTCTACCCGCCCCCCCCAGCATTGATCGAGTAAACTTCCATACTGGATTTTAAGATTTTACTATGTAAGTTAACACTGTTGTCTGTGTATTAAACAAGCTTTTTAAACGTTTAACCTGGAGGCGCCCTCTGTTTTTTATTTTTCCTTATCCTGTATCTATTTCATTCCGGGACACTGTATTGTCCCGGAATGAAGGTGCCCGGGACCAGGGACAGACATGTCAATTGCGGGACAGTCCCGGGCAATCCGGAGCACGTGGGCACCCTAGTGAAAGGGGCCTAACATTAAGAAAGTTTGGTATAGCGTGTCACTTGATTGACAGCTCTGCGCCTGCAGGGGTTACTTACACTACATCCAAGATGGCCGAACCCTGCAGCAGTCTCCGGGCTTTTTAGATGTCTACACAAGGGAGGTTTTTACTGGTAAATAAATCGTATAAAATGTGTTCAATGCACATACCATGTTATGGGGAGATTACTGTTGAAACGAATGGTCTAGTGACAGGTTCCCTTTAATCAGGACAATCCTGCATACTCCATTCATTTTCCTGGACAGATAATCGCATTTCATTATAGATCCTCGCAGTTTTGTCTCACCAGACTGCCTGTTTTTCTCCGGTTTCACGTTTCTTATAAACAACGTCTGTTTTTTCCTTTTTTCTTTCGGTGACTCATTGCAAGTATTGAACGTCTCCATATGTTTATAAAAATGATTTTTGAATGATTGCCATGGCTGCAGTGTGATTATGTCAGGCTTAAATGGAAAACAGCTTTGTAAAGCCACAGAATAAAAACAGAGCCACATTTGTGTTATGAATTCTAATATTAGACGGGTCCCAATCAAGTCAAACAAAGAATTGCTATTAATAATTGTTCTATTTTACCATGGAAGGGGGTCTGTACATTTTGGGGTCTATAATAAAACATTTGCTGTGGGAATGCCGCAGCATATTAATCCCCATAATGTGCCCAATTTGTACAGTGCATCCAGAAAGTATTCACAATGCTTCGCTTTTTCCACATTTCGTTATTTTTGAGCAAGGGTGTCAAACTCAATTTCATTGTGGGCCGTATCGGCATTATGATTGCCCTCAAAAGGGCTGCTTGTATCTGTAAGATTAGATGTCCAGTGCCCCCCCCCCCCCTTAAAGCGGATGTCCACTGAAAAAAAAAATATTAAAAGTCAGCAGCTACAAATACTGCAGCTGCTGACTTTTAATATCGGCACACTTACCTGTCCTGGAGTCCAGCGCCGTCCGCAGCAGAGGACGAGCGATCGCTCATCACTCTGCTGCCCCCCCGCCATCCTCGGTGAGGGAACCAGGAAAGTGAAGCGCTCCGGCTTCACTGCCCGGTTCCCTACGGCGCACGCCCGAGTTGCACTGCGCCTGCTGATTGGCTCCCGCTGTGCTCTGGGAGGTCCTGCCAGCAGTCTGCCCCGCAGAAGCCGAACGTCGGTGCGCAGGCACCGTATAGAGCCGACTCGCAGTCCGGCTTCTTTCGGCAACTCGTGACGCGCCGTATGCGCCGGTAGGAAGCTTTTGTCATACGTCAATCACTAAGCCTGTGAATAGGAACGCCCACTCCCGCGGGATTCACTACCCGGAAGCCGGGGGGTAAAATAGCGAAAAACGTTATGTACGAAAAAAAAAGATCAGCTTACAGGCAGTCTCAGAAGTCAGCTCAATGTAATGTTAGAATTTTTTTTTAGGGTGAACCCCCACTTTAATAGGAAGACGGTTCTATTGTCTCTTTCTCCAAGTGGAAGCTCAGGCTTTTGATCTGTGTAAAGGGAAAATAGCTCATAGTACCATGCCGCTCCGTGTTTACACAAGTGGTAATTCATTCAGCCTCTGTTGTTCTTCTGCTTTACCAAAAATCTGTTCCAACTTGCCCGGGGCCCCCCGTAGCTGAGCGCATTTTGTTCGATCAGAAGAGCGGAGCATGAATTGACAATTACAGTCTGTAGGCTTGGAATGTCCCAGCCCGTCGGCGGCCTTGTGGGACGCTGCTTGCAGGGTAGCTCAGGCTACTTAAAATGGATAGGCCACATAATTCTTCTATTTATTTTTTTCGTTTTCAGCCCTGAGGACTGACTGAGGACTAGTACGGTTCACTTTAACTGATCTAGCTAATGTACTGTAAGTCGACATCAACAACAAGTTACTGGCACAGCCAAGTTTTTACTGGCATTTCCAAAAGTTACAAAATTGCAGTTTTAAGTGCAAATTTCAGTATTTAGGCTACAAAAAGTACAACAGGCCATATTTTTTACTGGCAACCTTTTCCCTCTTACTGGCTTTTACGGGCAGGAGAAAAGTGCAATTTTTTTTACTGGCTGCCAGTAAAAATACTGAAGGCTGGCAGCACTGTCTGGTACCAGTATATCTTTTTTTCTGATAATTATACAATTTCCATGAATATTCCTTTCTATGAAGCTATGAATCTTAAAACAAAGGCAATCTGGTATAGCATCACGCTATTTTGCCCATCTGTCCCCAAAATACTCTACCATGGTACAAGAGGGACCTAAAGGAGAACGTCTCTCCAACCTTTTAATTTGTTGTTTGCCCCTCTTATCTTGACAGCTGAGTTGCCCATAAAAAAATAAGCTCAGCCCCGTTCAGCTCAGCAAATCTAGTTGCCGTTTCATCCCAGCAATCCGGGTCCCTTGCCACCATCCGGCCCTCTGATCACACACAACAGCACATGTGCAGTATGGTGTTGTAGATTGACTCAAAGCCTCCTGAGATGCATGGTGTCAGTATCCCAGGAGGCTTAAATAAAGGACAGGGTGGGGGGTACATCATCTCGGCTAGGCGAGAAACCCAGGAGTCAAATCATGGAGATTCATAGATGTGGTTGATCGTCCAGTTTAAATTTACAAGCACTTTTGCAGCCAAATTTGGGTAACGGCTACCTAGCTTTCCCCTCCCAGATAGCAAGCACTTGTGCTGCAAGTTTGAAAATGACTTGCTAAGCTATTGTTAGACTTGCCAGGCTTCCCCAATTTGTTGTACAATATCAGCAAGTACACATTGCATGACTCCATATTTTTTACTGGCAACCTTTTCCCTCTTACTGGCTTTTACGGGCAAGAGAAAAGTGCAATTTTTTTACTGGCTGGCAGCACTGTCTGGTACCAGTATATCTTTTTTTCTGATAATTATACAATTTCCATGAATATTCCTTTCCTCCACAATGACCAGTATACCGTACACCGTCAGCGCGTTGTCTGTTTGGACTAAAGCTGGTTTATCAATCCTCAACATTAAACATCGCCTCTTATTTCTGTACCACTTTGTATTAGGATAGGTGACAAGTACATTGTTTGGAGGACACTGCAGACCTTGTGGTGCAAATTGCTGAGAGCGTTGGCATTCTTCCTACCGCTCTTCCATGGTAGATGTAACACTGGATCTGGAAGTTGCTGTAGATCTTGACACAAGGCAGTAGGCTACAGCATTCCTTTACTCTATATTACAATTGGATTACAGATTATATTATTGAGCAGATGGCTGTGTAGAAATCTGAAGTTAGCTGTTTAAGCTTAGACGTGACGACTTGTAGCTTTACAATTACCGGACACTATCTGCAAGCTGTTCCCATCAGTTCATTAGAACGGATAGGATCCACCCAATCGCGGGGGAAGAGAAGAAAAAATTGATTCCTGCAAAAGTCTTGGGAATGATCAGGAAATATTTGAGGTGATGACCATGTATAAGAAGATATTATAGTAGTGTAGTTTACCAAGGTCACCAACCAAGATGGTTGCAACAAAATATTATGGATTAGAAGAGGCGTAGCTTCTTTCTTCTGCTGAACAAAGTATGGAACACATATGAGGACCTTACTGTGGGCTGTGATAACGCCTTATAAAAGGTTTTCCATCTGTACTAAATATGGAAAATCGAGGGCGCTAGACCACCCAGTGAAAAATCAATAAATCATTGGTATAAGTGATCATAATAAAAAACTAAAAATAAATAATATAAATATAATCCAATAATAATAGTGTCTCTGTGTCATGAAGTGCTCAATGACAACAAGTCCCAATAATAAATAGGTGAAATGTCACAAATAGATGATAATAAATCTTCTTAATTTGCTGTATCTTCTTATGTGAAAGTAAAATACCACCACAAAACTTCAATCTTCTTTAACACCCAAAGATGTGCTGATGAAAAATGGATGCGCTTACCAGATTAAATGGACTACTTTAGTTAAAAAGTTAGTCATAAAGGCTTATGCAGGATTGTGCCTGCACACATAACGACAGGATAAATTTGATGTATGCCTCATCACCAGGAGTCCCAAACAAGGATATGCAAAAAATCAATAGAGAAGCCAATAGCGTAATATTGCTTTAATAAAAATTGATTAAAAACAACGGAAAAGCCAAATGGCCTCTTACTGTATTGGTGCCTACCCGGCACTGGGGCTGCAGACGTTTCACCGCTTGTTGCGGTACGAATGTTTGGGTCGTCCGGGATCTCTGCTACCGCCGTAGCACAGCCTCACGTTCCCAGCTGTCAGCTCCACGAGTCGGGGGGCACGTCACGTGACCGGGTACCGCCTCCGACGTACGTTTCGTTGTATTGAACGTTATCATCTATTTGTGACATTTCACCTATTTATTATTGGGACTTGTTGTCACTGAGCACTTCTTGACACAGAGACACTATAATTATGGGATTATATTTATATTATTTATTTATTGATACCAATGATTTATTGATTTTTCACTGGGTGGTCTAGCACCCTCTATTTTCCATATTCACTCATTACAATCAGCATTGTTTAAGAGGAGCAGCTTTATATAATTTAATTAATTTCTTTGTATTGTTGGCGCTGAATTCACTGTTTTCACTTTCCATCTGTACTGCTTTGACCACTTGTCTACCTGAGAATTTTTTCGCCGGAACTCCACTTTAATCGGGCAGCGCTTCAACATAAAACCCTATTGCAGGCTAAACAAATTTAAACACAATCCATGTTCAGGCACTTCCTGTTATAGGGTGACGTCGGTGTCTCTGTCTCCAAACTATCCTCTTGCATTGTCAACCTATCACATGAACAACCAGCATAGACTACAAGTGGCCATGCTGACACAGATGCCCGGAGACAAGTATGCAGATTAGGACTTTTGGTTTTCCTGATCTGCATACATTTCCAAGGCCAGTGATTGAGAGTACTGAGGCCAGTGGGAAGAAAAACAGTCAGGAAACAAGCATTTTCAAAAGCAATTGTGGCATTGGCAGCCATTTTTCTTTTATATCGTCACCTTAAAAGTGATCTCCTTATCCATCAGTCAGTTTGACATTTCGATGTTTTCTAAAATACTTTGCTTGTCAAAAATGGCTATTTTCCAGGTTTCCATGGAAACTGTTGGCATGGCTCTCGCTGAGGGTCCATTTTAGGACATCCTTCCAAGATTGCTCAATTCTGCATCAGCCTCCCTTCTTACAGTCACATTCTCCCAGCTATGAATCTTAAAACAAAGGCAACCTGGTATAGCATCACCCTATTTTGCCCATCTCTCCCCAAAATACTCTACCATGGTACAAGAGGGGCCTAAAGGAGAACGTCTCTCCAACCTTTTAATTTGTTTTTTTGCCCCTCTTACCTTGACAGCTGAGTTGCCCATAAAAAAATAAGCTCAGCCCCGTTCAGCTCAGCAAATCTAGTCGCCGTTTCATCCCAGCAATCCGGGTCCCTTGCCGCCATCCAGCCCTCTGATCACACACAACAGCGCATGTGCAGTATGGTGTAGATTGACTCAAAGCCTCCTGAGATGCATGGTGTCAGTATCCCAGGAGGCTTAAATAAAGGGTGGGGGGGGGGGGGACATCATCTTGGCTAGGCAAGAAACCCAGGAGTCAAATCATGGAGATTCATAGATTTGATAGTCCACTTTAAATTTACAAGCACTTTTGAAGCCAAATTTGGATAACGGCTACCTAGATTTCCCCTCCCAGATAGCAAGCACTTGTGGTGCAAGTTTGAAAATGACTTGCTAAGCTATTGTTAGACTTGCCAGGCTTCACAAGTTTGTTGCACAATATCAGCAAGTACACATTGCATGACTTCAGATCAACTTGCTTTGCAAACATTCTGCAAGTCTGCTGCAAGTGCTGGTTCAGTTATGGTGTGCAATAGTCATCCCACCACATGGGGTCACTGTGGCTGAATTTTTCATGCTGTAGCCTTGCAGAGCTCTTGCTATAGACTCACCACTGCAACTTTGCTCTTGCTAGAGACTTGCCACGCAAATTTGCTTCAAATTGAAAAAGTGTCAACAAAACTTGTGCTTCAAGTGCCCTGCAAGTGTACAACTTACAAGTAAAAATGTGCAGCAAGTTAACAGACTTACAATTCAATACTGCCACAAATTTAGCATATACACAGTAGTAAAATACACTCCCGTCCCTCCCTCCTCCTCTATGTCCTCCCTCCTCCTCAAAGTCCTTCCTCTTCCTCCATGTCCTCCCTCCTCCTCCAAGTCCTCCCTCTTCCTCCATGTCCTCCCTCCTCCTCCAAGTCCTCCCTCTTCCTCCATGTCCTCCCTCCTCCTCCAAGTCCTCCCTCTTCCTCCATGTCCTCCCTCCTCCTCCAAGTCCTCCCTCTTCCTCCATGTCCTCCCTCCTCCTCCAAGTGCTCCCTCTTCCTCAATGTCCTCCCTCCTCCTCCAAGTCCTCCCTCTTCCTCCATGTCCTCCCTCGTCCTCCCTCCTCCTCAGGGCCGCCATCAGGAATTATGGGGCCCCTTACCACAGCATCAGGCATGGGCCCCCTGGAGCAGAGAACTGGGGGGGGGGGGTTGCTGCCGCCGCCTGAAATTGAGAAGCGAGGGGGCTGCCGCGGATTGAGAAGCGGGTGGGGGCCCTTTACAAAAAAAAAGAAGAAATAAAGAAAAATATATATAAAAAAAAGGGGGGGTAGCCATCCGGGGCCTTAAATAAAAAGAAAAAAATAAATAAAAAATATATATTGATTTAAAAAAAATATATATATATATATATATATATATATATATATATATATATATATATATATATATATATATATATATATATATATAAAAAAGAAAAAGAAAAAAAATAAATAAAATAATATAAAAAAAATGTTTTTTTTGTGGAGCCCTAATTATCAGTGAAAAAACATACAAGACTTTAGTTCCTGGTGATACACATCCTGATTGGCTCCTTACAACTTGACTGTGAGGACTCCACCGGTACTCATATTTTTAAATTGAACCCTGGGTGGCCCCGTATTTTGTCTGCAATATAGAGCCCCTTCCTCTCTTTGGCTGACTATAAACTCCTCCTTTCCCTTTGGTATGGTGAACTGGGCACACCATGTTTTCCATCATGATTGTGGCATTACCAACAGGATTCCCTGAAGAAGCCTTTGGCGAAACGCGTAGTGATCTATTGGTGCTATAACAGTGACTCTGGAGTTGGCCCCCCACATCCATGTGTAGGATTTACACACATGCCTTATAGTACGTGAGATTGACGTGTGGGCCAATCCACATAGGGGTCTCTGTGTAGCCTTGTGATCCATACATATGGGGAAGATACATTTAGACAGCACTTGCACATTTCATTGTTTTAATATGTAATGTTATATTTGTCAAATAAAATGTAAATTTTATACATACATATGTGAGCAGTTTCTTTTTTTTTTTTTTTTCAATTCAGGACTATAGTGGCACCTTTAAAGTCCATTTTTTACATCCTCCCCTTCTTTTTGCAATTAGTCTTGGATGTGGTGCCACACATAGTAAATCACATCTGAACATTTTTGCATCTTGTGGGAAATTTCTTTTGCAAGTGCAATACAGCCAAGAGTTGTGCAATACAGCCAGGAGTTGTACAGTGCAACCAGCCAGAAGTTTGTGATTTGCAGCCAGAGGTTGTGCAATACAGCCAGATGTTTATGCATTCCAGCCAAAAGTTAAAGGGACACTAGTGCCCCGTACACACGATCGGGATTTCCGTCGGGATAAACTCCGACGGATTTTTCTGACGGAATTCCATTCAAGCTGTCTTGCATACACACTGTCACACCAAATTCTGAGCGTCCAAAACGCGGTGACGTAAAACACTACGACGAGCCGAGAAAAATGAAGTGCAATGTTTCCAAGCATGCGTCGACTTGATTCTGCGTGTTTTTTTCTCCATCAGAGTCCCATACTGAATTTCCGATAGAAATTTTTTTCATCTGAAAAAAAGAGAACATGTTCTCTTTCTAAGTCCGTCGGAATTTCCGATAAAAAAACTCAGATGGGGCACTCACACGGTTGGAATATTCAATAAAATCTTTCCATCGGAAATTCCAATCGTGTGTACAAGGCATAAAGGTTCCCTTTTTTTTCTTATTATAAAAAACATGTCATACTTACCCCCACAGTGCAGCTCGTTTTGCACAGAGTGGCCCCGATCCTCGTCTTCTGGAGTCCCTCGGCGGCTGTCTCGGCTCCTCCCCACATCAGCTAACCCCCTTCATGGGAAGCTCTCTCCCAAGGAGGTTAGCTTGCGTGCGCGCTCCCGTGATACAGCCGGCGGCTATAGTCAGGTAAGTAAACGGGGGAGCTGGAGGGCCGCTAATCCTCAAAAGTTTTTTCACTTTAATGCATATAATGCATTAAGGTGAAATAACAAGAACCTTTACATCCCCTTTAACTGCTTGCCGACCAGCCGCCGCAGTCATACTGCGGCAGGTCGGCTCTGCTGGGTGAGAGCACGTAGCTATACGTCACCTCTCCCAGCAGCCAATAGGGGCGCGTGCGAGCAGCCAGAGGCGCGCACTCTCGCCCCTGACGCCGATGCACTGCCCGGCGGTCGCAATCACAGTCGGCTGAAACATTGCGTATACAGAGGCTCAACGCGTTTCGTGGAGTATTGAAATCCACTCTTCAGGAGCAGCAATGTCTGGTCTGAAATAAGACATGAAATGTCTGTGTCACTATGGTGGGGGAACAGCGGGTACCTACTGTAAATGAGGATGGCATATATCATAAGAAGATCTTCATCTAATCTAACCAGTTATGGTCAAATCGGAAATGCAGAGTTCCCTGTATCCAAGATTGTTCATAAGAGTAAGCTCTTTCTCTGATTCAGACTCCCTTGCATGCACTCTCTCCTCCCCATTGCAGTAGCTTTGAGCTCAGAGATCGTGGGACAGTTGAGATCGTGGACCACGCATGTGCGCACGCCTATTCGCAACACCCACTGTTCGCCTCCCTGTTACTTTGTGCAGGGGCCCATGATGCCGTTAAGGTGGCACTGATCAGGAGACTGGCTGATCAAAGGATTATTTGCATGGCTAAAGAGGTGGGGGGGTTGTTGTCGATTTTCAATTTTTATGTTTCAATAATGTTTATTGAAATTTCTTCAAAATTTTAACAAAACAAGGTGGAAAATTCAATTTACAATTTTTATACGTAAAAAGTCCTAGCAAAATTTGCAAGAGAAGCTCTAAAACAATAACTGGGAATATGCGCTCGTTATACTTTTCCTTTTCGGTAGAGTTGAGAAGGATTAATTGACTATGAATGGCCCTCAGTAAAATAACGGCATTATTGTTTGCCACCCAGACAGTCCTAATCCCAGTTAGATAAAGTTTTCTCTTCTGGTGGCCTAGACATTGGATCACAATGCCCTTGAATAAAACCGATGACCTCATCCCTCCGCGTTTGATGTGCTTCTTATAAACATTTGTAACAGACCCAGCGACCTGTGATCTCCCGCTTCACCATGGCTGGTCGGTTACCTTCGCTACACTGAACTCCCAACAAACAATATGGAGACAATGTGCAGCCAGCAGGAAAAGCAAAAGCCTGCAGCCATTCCGATACAGCGGATGAGAGTGCACTGATAATGTGATCATCAACACATGCTTGGAATGCTGAAGAATGAACTCCAGCCAGAGAAACATAGTGGAGCTCTATATGTATTAATGCATAAGTGTTTTTTTTTTTTTTACATGCAAGCTGAGCAAATATCCAAATTAAATTTGGTATCAGACTCTTGCACCCCCTGTACAGCAGAGCTAAGATATTAACCACTTGACAACCGGGCCTAATTTGGCACTTCTCTCCTTCATGTAAAAATCACAATTTTTTTGCTAGAAAATTAATCAGAACCCCCAAACATTATATATTTTTTTAGCAGACATCCTAGGGAATAAAATGGCAGTCATTGCAATAGTTTTTGTCACACCGTATTTGCGCAGCGGTCTTACAAGCGCACTTTTTTGGGGAAAAAATCATTTTTTTGAATTAAAAAATAAGACAACAATAATTTTTGCCCAATTTTTTTATATATTGTGAAAGATAATGTTACGCCGAGTAAAATGATACCCAACATGACACGCTTAAAAATTGCACCCGCTCGTGGCATGGCGTCAAACTTTTACCCTTAAAAATCTCGATAGGCGACGTTTAAAAAATTCTACAGGTTGCATTTTTTGAGCTACAGAGTAGGTCTAGGGCTAGAATTATTGCTCTCGCTCTAACGATCGCGGTGATACCTCACTTGTGTGGTTTGAACACCGTTTTCATATGCGGGCGCTACTCACGTATGCGTTCGCTTCTGTGCGCGAGCTCGTCGGGACGGGGGGTTTTTAAAAAATATTTTTTTGTTTTCTTATTTATTTTTATTTATTTTTATAATTTTTTACACTGAAATAAAAAAATAAAAAAAATATCACTTTTATTCCTATTACAAGGAATGTAAACATCCCTTGTAATAGAAAAAAGCATGACAGGTCCTCTTAAATATGAGATCTGGGGTCAAAAAGACATCAGATCTCATAATTAGGCTTAAATGCAAAAAAAGAAAAAAAAAATTAAACTGTCATTTTTTCAAATGACAGAAAAAAAAATGTTGCTTTAAGACGCTGGGCGGGACTGATGTTTTGACGTCACTTCCGCCCAGCAGAGATATGGGGACGGGTGGGGGCGATTTTTCCCTCAGTCGCATCCCCACACAGGTGCCGAACGGACCCGATTGCCTCCGCCGCTACCGACGGCTCCGGTAAGCGGCGGAGGGCGCAGGAGAGCGGCGGGAGGGGGGGAGGCCCTCTCCCGCCACCGATAACGGCGATCTCGCGGCGAATCCGCCGCGGAGACCGCCGTTATCGTTTACAGGACCGTTGGCACTAAAGATGGATACCTCGGTTGTGGCAGCAGCTGCTGCCGTTACCGAGATATCCATCTTTAAAGTGCCGCCGTTAAATTACGTAAGGCGGTCGGCAAGTGGTTAAAAGTGAAAAGCAGCACAAGGAACCAATCTGCTGTGCTGTAGTGCAACGTGCATGCTGATAGGAGGAGAGCCCAGAGTGATGGAGAGATGAGTTGATCAGTCTGCTGCTTCTCCTTTCACTGTCTGGTCACAGGCTGAGGGAGGCACAAGACCTGAAAGTGTTACTTAAAGCGGAGCGCCGCTGAAAAATAAATATTAAAAGCCAGCAGCTACAAATACTGCAGCTGCTGACTTTTAATATCAGGACACTTACCTGTCCTGGAGTCCAGCGTCGTCCGCAGCAGAGGACGAGCAATCGCTCGTCACTCTGCTGCCCCCCCGCCATCTTTGGTGAGGGAACCAGGAAGTGAAGCGCTCCGGCTTCACTGCCCGGTTCCCTACGGCGCATGCGCGAGTCGCGCTATGCCTGCCAATTGGCTCCCACTGTGTACTGGGAGCCGACAACGGGGGGGATGGGAGGTGACGTCATGCCCGCAGTCTGCCCGAGACTGTGTGGCCGGAAGTGGGTGCAAATACCTGTCTTTAGACAGGTATCTGCACCCCCCTCCCCCCTGAAAGGTGTCAAATGAGACACCGGAGGGGGGAGGGTTCCGATCATGGAGGGTTCCACTATAGGGTGGAACCCCTGCTTTAATAAAGTGTTACTGAACCCACAACGGTAAAATCGTTCTGTATATGCAGTAAAGCATGCTTGTTATACTCACTGTGGAACCTAAGGGGTTAATCCTCTGCATTGTGTAAAAAGGTTGTTTGATCCAGTCTAGAAATGTGCAATTAATTATGTTCCAAATTCGTTTTTTAAGCAATTTTAACAAATTCGTTAATTTGGAAATATCTGAATTAACGAAAACCCATTACATTTTTTCCAAATATCCTTAAATTTGAAAATAAGAATGGAAATTCAAAAAAATGAAAATCCGAAATAATAACTAACTTATAATAACTTAACTATTACCAACTATTAAATTATTAGGTATTGGAATTTCCTTTTAAATTTGGCTGTTAGAGAACGTAACTAATGCAAATTTTAACCCGAAGTTACAAATTATCCAAAATAACGAATGCTGTATCTAAATGAATAGAACATAACAAATTAATAATAAATAATAATAAAAACATTTTATTATTATTATTATTATTATTAATTAATTCCGTTCCATTTGTTTGGATGCGGCATTTGCTATTTCGGATAATTTCGTAACTTTGGATATGTTAGTATTCGCTACGTTCACTAACAGCCAAATTTGAAAGGAAAATCCAATACCGGGCTTGATGTCTGGTTATGGATTTTATATAAAGTTTGGTTTAAAGCCCAACTCTGGGATAAATCTTTATTTTTTTTAAATAGCTCCCATGATAGTGTAAAAAAACATTAATCCATAGGTTTTCACGCAGTATATCTTCTTCGCAACAAGATGTCCTCAGTGTTCCAGGTTGAATGACGTGTCACTCAATATATAATGGGAGTGCAGGGTGTCATGGCCCCACCCTCTGTGGAGGGCAACACTCAGAGGCGTTGCTAGGGGGGTGCAGGGGGTGTGGTCTGCACCCCCCTAGAGGGGTGACACCATCCCGTTTTTTTGGGGTTTTTTTTGCCTGCCCTGTGCAATCCCAGCCTGCCCTGTAACACACCAGCCTGCTCTGTGCCACCCCAGCCTGCCCTGTACCACCCCAGCCTGCCCTGTACCACCCCAAACAGCCCTATACCACCCAAGCCTGCCCTATACCCCCCCAAACAGCCCTGTACCACCCCAGCCTGCCCTGTACCACCCCAGCCTGCCCAATACCACCCTAACTTGCCCTGTACCACCCCAACCTTTCCCATGCCATCCCAACTTGCCCTATGCCACCCTAACTTGCACTATACCACCCCAACCTGCCCTGTACCACCCTAACTTGCCCTATACCACCCCAACCTGCCCTATGCAACCCTAACTTGCCCTATACCACCCCAAACTACCCTATATCACCCCAACATGCCCTATACCACCTTAACCTGTCCTATACCACCCCAATAAACCAACCTGCCACTATTACACTCTATACTACCCTAACCTGCCACTATACTGCCCTATACTATCATTTACAGGGGCTGGTTTGGGGTGCGCCCCATGCCCGTGCGCTGCCTGCTTGGTGCTGGGCAGCCTAGACAGAGGGGGGGGGTGACACCATGTTTTACCGCACCGGGTGACACCAACCCTAGTGACGCCACTGGCAACACAGCAGCACCCTTCATTCACCCTACATCAAGTCATATGACTGGCCTGAGGACTTTAGAAAAGGCCACAATCTCAGGGGATTGTGGAGTCCAGAGCTGAGTTTTAAAGGGGTTGTAAAGGCATCCTATGCAATGAGGTGAAAAAACACCTGGCAGTCACCGGCCCCCCAGCCCCCACGTTTTACTTACCTGAGTCCTGGAATTTCCCTCTGTCCGAGGTTCTCGGCTCTTGATTGGATAGACTGATAGCAGCGCAGCCATTGGCTCCCGCTGTCAATCAAATCCAATGACGTGGCCACCGGGGGGGCGGGGCCGAGTCCGGCATTCGTGTCTATGGACGCAAATGCTGGACTCGGGAGCACGCCCGCAAGGTAACCCCCCCGGGAGAGCGCTTCTCCTGGGGGGTTATCTGATGCGGGGAGGAGCCGCGAGAGCTGCCGAGGGACCCCAGAAGACAGTGTTCGGGGCCACTCTGTGCAAAATGAGCTGCACAGTGGAGGTAAGTATGATATGTTTGTTAATACTCAAACCTTTACTACCCCTTTAAGGTACCGTATTTATCGGGGTATTGCTCGCACCTGCGTATAGCGCGCACCCCCATCCTGGAAGGGAAATTTCAGAAAAAAAAAATACTTACAGTTTGAATGCCCCTCGTCGGTGTCTTGCCCGGCGTCCATCGGCGGCCTTGTCCAGTCCGGCGTCCGTCTGCGGCCTCGGTGGTGTCCTCCAGCGCTGTCTCTGAGTCGAATCCCCGCTTCCCGCGATGTGTTTGAACACTCGGGCACGCTCGACTTCTCACGCATTAAGGCTAGGAGGCGTCACAGTGCGTGACCACGAGCGAAGCCGAGCCTGGCCGAATGTACCCGAGTGTACTGCGCTCGGTATATGTCGGCGGCGCAGTTCAAACTCAGGGGAAAAAAGTGCGCGGTATACGCCGATAAATACGGTATTTACAAATCCATAGTGGTGACCTGTACTACCATATCAACATATCCTTTTCATCAGGAGACTGTTTGGTCTTGACCAATCAGCCCTAGAGCACAACATAGAATTAAGTTACATTATGTCAACAGCAATACCATGACCTGTCCCATGAATGTGTCTCATTGTAGTGTAAGCCGGTGACTAGAATGTTCAGGAATGCAGACATTCCATAAGTACATTAGAACCGTCTCAGAGCTTTAGGGATCTGATTGATCACGGCTAGGATGAATATACAATTCCTGATCATTAAAACATCTAAAAGATTTCTCGTCACTTACAGTCACAAAACCTTTTGATCATGGCAGGAGCAATCGTCTGTCTGCTGCTAATGCCACAATTTACAGTTCTGTGTCATCATAGCGCCAATCTATTATACACAAAGCATACAAATGGAACCTATATGCATTTTTGGATGAGGTTAGAAAAATGAACTTTCGCTCTTTTATGTCTAAAAATAATTATTGAATGTGAAAAGTTTTTCTTCAGTTTATTCTTTATTGAAACTGGTGCCTGTGAAAAGTTTGCGGCATGTTAATGGAGGATGTAGATATAGGGCTAGATTCAGAAAGCCCGCCGTAAGTTTGTGCGGGCGTAGCGTATCTCAGATACGATAAGCCGCCGTAACTTAGTGAGGCTGGGGCTGGATTCACAAAGAACCCGCGCCCTAAGTTACGGCGGCGTAGCATACATCTGCCGGCGTAAGCGCGCCAAATTCAAATTGTCAAGAGGTGGGCGTGTTTTATGTAAATAAAACATGACCCCACGTAAATGACGATTCTCACGAACGGCGCATGCGCCGGCCATGAACGTATCCCAGTGCGCATGCTCCTAAAAATTTGACGTGGGAACGACGTCCATACTTAACATTGGCTATGCCTCATAGAGCAGGAGTAACGTTACGCCGGAAAAAGCCTTACGCAAACGACGTAAAAAATCCGACGGGCGCGCGTACGTTTCTGAATCGACGTATCCAGCTCATTTGCATATTCTACGCTGAAATGTCACCTAGCGGCCAGCGTAAATATGCACCCTAAGATACGACGGCGAAGGAGACTTACGCCGCTCGTATCTTAGCCTAATTTAAGCGTATCTGGTTTCCAGAATACGCTTAAATTTACGACGGCGCAGATTCAGAGTTACGACGGCGTATCTACTGATACGCCGGCGTAACTGTCTCTGAATCTAGCCCATTTTGGATATATTTTTTCTTTATAGGTTCAGGGCTAAAAAAGTATTTTAAAAAAAGTGTTTTCTTTATGTCCAGTAAATAGGAAATATTAAAATTCATAACAGCCAGTAGATGGAGTTTTAGCGTCTCTTTTAAAAAAAATCTTTCCTAGGCTGATCTTAGCTGCTTTGTTTAAAAATTACCGTATATACTCGAGTATAAGCCGACTTTTTCAGCACTTTTTTTATGCTGAAAAAGCCCCTCTCAGCTTATACTCGAGTCTCCCGATGTGTCATGCAGTCTTAGCTGCAGTCGGTGGCCGCCCACTGTAACAAAGCCCCGCCTCCTCCTCGTCCGTGATAGACGGAACACTTAACAATGCTGGGAAACTGAATCAGTGTTCCGTCTATCATGGACAAGGAGGAGGCAGGGCTTTGTTACAGTGGATGGCCGCCGACTGCCACTGCATGACACAGCGGTAGATCAAAGGTACCTAAGGCTGCAGATGGGCACAGTGAGGCTGCAGATAGGCACTAATGAGACAGGTAGGCACAGTAAGGCTGCAGATGGGCACAGTGAGGCTGCAAATGGGCACAGTGAGGCTACAGATGGGCACAGTGAGGCTGCAAATGGGCACAGTGAGGCTGCTGATGGGCACAGTGAGGCTGCTGGTGGGCACAGTAATGCCGCGTACACACGATCGATCAAACCGATGAGAACGGTCTGATGGACCATTTTCATCGGACCAAACCGTTCATGTGTGGGCCCCATCGGTTATTTATCCATAGGTTAAAAAAAAGCAATCTTGTTTTAAATTTAACCGATGGATACCTAACCGATAGAAAAAAAACGATCTTTTTTATTCACGTCCATCGGTTAAAAATCCACGCATGCTCAGAATCAAGTCGACGCATGCTCGGAAGCATTTTTTTCAGCACGTCGTTGTGTTTTACGTCACCGCGTTCTGACACGATCGTTTTTTTAACCGATGGTGTGTAGGCACGACTGATCATCAGTCAGCTTCATCGGTTAAACGGTGAAAACGGTCCATCAGACCGTTTTCATCGGATGGACCGATCGTGTGTACAGGGCTTTAGGCTGCAAATGGGCACAGGGAACCTGCAAATGGGCACAGTGAGGCTGCTGATGGGCACAGTGAGGTTGCAGATGGGCATTGTTGACCCTCTTTTCCACATTTCCCACCCTAGGCTTATACTCGAGTCAATAAGTTTTCCCAGTTTTTTGGTAAAATTAGGTGCCTCGGCTTATTCTCGCATACCTCCCAACTGTCCCTGATTTCGAGGGACTGTCCCTGATTTGGAGCAATGTCCCTCTGTCCCTCATTCTCCTCATTTGTCCCTCATTTTGGTCTGATCTATAGAGTTGTATATAAAATGCACTTTTTATCTATCAAAAAGTGTTTCCCAGCGCTAAACCTTTCATCTGATTTCTAAATTGCTGCATTTGTAAATTCCAAAAGCCAATATAAAGAAATAGTGGCGGGAAAAAAAGCCCTTGTGGGTTTAACCAATCTTATTTTTTTTGTACAATTCTCCTTTAAGGGGGCGCGGCAGGGGTGTGTCCTATGCCTGCATACTTTTGCGGATAGGTGTCCCTCATTCCCATCTCAGAAAGTTGGGGGGTATGTACTTATAGGGACTGTAATTTGAGGATTTCCTCCCCTTTTCTGTTCCAGGGACAACTGTCCTTTTAAAAATCACTGTTTAGATGTAATCTTAATGGGCGTGTTTATTAAATCAAGACTCCTAATTATTACTATCAATTTTGTTTTTCAGACCCTGTGGCAGAAACTCAACATCCACAACTAGCAGAGTCTGCAACAATCAGAGTCTTCCCAAATGGGTCCAAAAAGAACGGGCGCCGTGGGGAAATTAGGGTCACAACCCAAAGGGCATTTCGCCGGCCACAGCTGATTGATGTCCCAACCAGCTTCACCTCTATGAGATCGACACTAGAGACTCCGATCTGCAACAAGAACGGTGGCACGTGTGAATTTGTTGGCACCAATAAGACACTTCTAAAGTGGGATGACCTTCGGCACACTCTAAGTTTTGCTTGGGATATGCACGTTTATGGCACAGGTTCCCTTTTTCTTCTTTTATCTTTAATTGCGCTTGTCAACCTTATCGGATCTCCCATCCTACAAGTGACCTACCTCCCGTATGTTATTGTTGCAAATGGCCTCTTGTTTGCGATTGGAATCCTCAGAGGTGTATTTTTCCTCCTGGATCCTTACGGAACAAAAGGGAAGATTTCGCGGCCTATTGCTCTTGTCCTTTGCAATGTCACCTTCCCACTTATGATCTCCACATTCGCGACCTTGGTTCTTTTGGTTTTGAAGATTGCCCGTCTACAGCTGCTGCCTCCAAAGTTTCAGAGCCTGGCATTGCTGGCTGTTATAGCAGTTATCCACTTTATTGTTCTCCTGAGCGCTGATCTTCTAACCCATCTCCTGAACCCTTCCGTAAACATGGTCTTGCAGATCCTCTCCATCTCCTGGGGCATATTTCTCATGGTGGGTAACTTTGTGGCCTATTATCGCCTGAGAAAAAGCAGCAAAGATATTGTAAATGAAACGCAAAGAGTATCTCCTGTTGAAGACATAGCAGTGGTTCAAACCCAAGGACGAAGTATAAAGTGTATGTTTACATCCTCCAGAGTGTTATTAGTCAGCAGTGTTTTTGGACTCCTTTGCTGTGGCATGCAAGTGTATGCCATATTATGGCTTTATGGGCTACTTGGTCAGAAAAATGAATTTTTCTGGTCTTGGTGGTTCCTCCAGTTCTGGTACAGGATCTTTGAATTAGTTCTGTGTTTCTCCATGATATTTGTAGCCTCACACAGCTTCTGTCTACAGTGCAGTAGCAGCGATCACACGTGCTGGTCCAAGATCATCAGCTACTTTTGCACCTACAAAAAAACAGAGGCACCAGAGTATCCGAACAACTGCTACGATTGGACAAACGGCCTCCAGGACAAGATGTCCAACAACAACATAAGTAAAAGCATCATCAGAAACCAGGCTGAGAACGTTCCTCTTAGAATCATCAAAGAGAACAACGAGACAAAAGGTCCCGGTATCGGTAACAATAGTCGTTCTTCCTCACCTCTTTTCAGACCTAAGCCAGACGTGGTGTTTGCTGCGAAATCTCAAAACGTAACTATGGGTCGCTCTTACACAAGTATTTGTTTTGAAAAAGAGTCTATGCTGTCGCTGGCTGATTTGGAGTTTCGACCTCCATCGCCCATCAATCTGAGCAGAAGCATCGATGAGGCTTTGTTTAGAGAGCATTTGGTCCGAGACAGCATATTTTTGGATTCCAGTCTACAGTACCCAAGTTACTTAACAAGACAAGACTCATGCTCTTCACTGAAAGAATGTTCCGCCATGAACCAAACTATAGACCCTTTGATTTCCGCAGACCTGAAGATGAGAAGATGCAGCAATCCAGACTACCTGTACAGCTTGGCTGATGGTAGTTCAACGACAGAGTTGGACTCCCAGAGTGAAAGTACACAGCAGAGCAAAGAGCTTCCTCGAGATGTCACAACAGAACCTGTGGCTTCGGTTAGCTCCATAGACAGCATTTCCAAAGGGTCCATCAAAATCAGCTGGAATCCTTGGCGCCATGGCCTATCTTCAGTGGAAAGTCTTCCTCTCGAAGACTCGCCTTCGTCTCAACTTCTAAAGCAAGGATCCCAACCTAGCATCATGTCAAAAAGCAGCGAGCCTGAGAAATCCTTTGGCAGGAGGTTTATGGAAAAAAGTCAGACCACAGATTCTAACAGCATTGCTAGCGAGACCATCGAACTGTGATATGCCGAAAAAGTGTTAACAAGCATAGACATGTTACAAAGAAAAAGTTTGCCATGTTTTAAAAACTTTCATTACTAGGGGGATTAATAAAAAAAAAAAAAAACATTTGAGGAAAAACGGATTTTGGGAAACCGACAAAGATTATACACATACCAAGAACCCTCTGTTTGGTTACTATATATAGTAAATCTCTATAATAAGCACATTGCCTATCCGTGTTTATAGGCAACAACATTGCTTTACTTTTTTTTTATTTACTGATTTTTTTTTTAAGTATTTATTTTGAACTGTCAAGGTGGTTTTCTTCAAAGGCCAAATACAAAGGCTTAAGCCATTACCTAAAAGGACGACGAAAAGTATATTTGTTATTTTATCTAAAACACAATTGTATGGACAGGGTTTTTGTCCCTGATGGATGTTAACAAGTGGAATATCATTATACGGAAATCTAAAACTTATTAGGAATGATATGTAAAATGTGGTACTACAAGGTACGTGTCAAGCAAGCCAAGCAGAGCCAAGACATTGGATGTGCACCAGAGGTCTCCATGGAAACTGTCTGAAGTCTACACTTTTGTACTGGAATAAAAATCCCAATCTAGACCGCGAAGGTGTTAAATCCTTCCGTTGACTGTGTTTAATGACAATCAGACACATCCTTTTGAAGAAACATTTAGAGCGATGTGTTGAAACACACGGGTAATGGGCACCACAAAGTCCAAGATGTAGTCACTATGCCTGTGTCTACTGTACAGACAAATCGAGTCTGATATGTAAAAACTTAAGGGAAGAAATGTATTGCCACAACAGCCAATAGATGCACTTGAAAACCAACCAGCACTAGAAAAATTACAGCTGAAATGTAATTGATTGCTAATGTACCACAAAGGCACTTTTAGGGCAGCCCAACTGTAAATTTCAACTTTCGGTCTATAACATATCTGATAACAATTCAAGGGTTTCTGTAAAAAAGAGTCAGGCCCCGTACACACGGCCGAGAAACTCGACGGGCAAAACACATCGTTTTGCTCGTCGAGTTCCTTGTGAAGCCGCCGAGGATCTCGGCGAGCCAAATTTTCCCATTGCCGTCAAGGAGATGGAGAACATGTTCTCTTTTTGGCCCGACGAGATCCTTGGCGGTTTCCTCGTTGAAAAGTGTACACACCACCGGTTTCCTCTGCAAAAAAAACAAACCAGCAAGCTTCTTGCTGGTTTTTGCCAAGAAACTCGGCCGTGTGTACGAGGCCTGAGTCCATCTAAAACGATTAAATCAGTTTTAGGACTTGTGTAGATTGGCATTTCTTCTTTGGTTTGAAGTGCACTTGAAGGCCACTTCAAACCAAGGAAAGCAGATTGCTAATGGTGCAGTATGGATACAAGTTCCGTGGTTGTGTTTGACCTGCTGTGCATTGCATTTCTTTGGATGCAGCATGTCCTATTGAGATACATTCACGTAAAGCAGGTCACTTGCAGCCCTTTGCTGTGTTTTTGCTTTCAAAAACATTTATTTGACCAGCACTGCTAAGGCAAAAGGGCAAAAGGCCCGTCTTCATGAGACATTAGACAGATGATGGCATTGTAATGAACCCTTGTCCTCAAACAAAACTTGGTCCGCCGTCAATGCTTCCTCTGTCCAGAACCAGCACTATCCAGGACTCTTTAGCCCCCCCCCCCCCCAGTCACCAGCCGTACTTCAGTGTAGGGTAAAAACCAGCAGACTACTTTATTCGAGCACATGTACTCTTCAAAACACTTCCCCAACCCTTCGGAAAACATGGCAGGTTAAACTGTCCAATGACAATGGACACACAGGTCAGGTGTGTTCAAACTTCTCATCAGTAAACAGTCTGGGGGCTGCTGGAGGAGTCCCCCTCCCTCTTTCCTCACAGCAAGACACTTACACATCCCATAATAGTCAAACGATCTCAGCCAAGGAGTCCACAACAGCATGAGACAACACACAATGGGGTAGATTCACAAAGAATGGCATTTCTTTGTGCGGGCGTAACCTATCCTATTTACGTTACGCCTCCGCAACTTTTACAGGCAAGTGCCGTATTCTTAAAAGAAAGTTGCGACGGCGTAGCGTAAATAGGCCGGCGTAAGCCCGCCTAATTCAAATTGTGAAGAGGTGGGCGTGTGTTATGTAAATCAACCCTGACCCAACGTGATTGATGTTTTTCACGAACGGCGCATGCGCCGTCCGTGGAATTTCCCAGTGTGCATTGCTCCAAAGTACGCCGCAAGGACGTCATTGGTTTCGACGTGAACGTAAATGATGTCCAGCCCCATTCACGGACGACTTACGCAAACAACGTCAATTTTTCACATCTCCTATGCCGAACGCCGAAGCCGCCTGAAAAAAAAGGGTCCGGGACTTGTTTTGAGCTTCAGGCGTTCGGCGTTTCGGCGTTCGGCGTGGAGATGTGAACCATCTCCATAGAGGGCAATGGTATTTCTCCCCTCCAGCGTATCGAGCGTCGGGCGTCGGGCATAAATACTTACTGCTGCCGCACCATGCTGCACATCCCCGCACGGTGACTCAAGAAGCTGTGAACCTGTTAGTCCAGGATATCTTTAGAAAACATTTTGTAGCAAAGAATGGCCAATTTTTTTTGTCAATAAAACTTCGTTGTTGTGTCCAAGTGCATGAGAAAAACTGTGAAAAGTCAATAGTTTAGGAAAAAAGTGAAAAAGTTGAAAAACCCCATAGAATGCAAACTGTAAAAAGAGAATTTGTTTTGATAGATATTTCAGCTGTCATTTTTCAGAGCAGTTAGAAAATTTAAGGGAGCCAACATTTTTACTGCTTGAACTTTAGAAAGAATCATTGGGACTGCCATTGCTGACAGATTTTTATTGGTACAAAGAGGTAAGAACTCTCGAAAACCCTAATTGCTTGTTCATAGTCAGCGATGCTCTAAACATTGAAAAAAGAATGAGCATACCGGCACCATCAAAAACAAATTAACAATGGCAGTTCATTTACTTTTAACCAAGTTCCCTTTATTGCCCTTTTAGAGTGACCATGTAAGGTTCTTCCAAAAAGGCAGCTGTGGTCTAACCGAGAGAAAAGGTCTTCTACTCTTGTCTTCTACTTTTCCTCCATTCCAGCACTGCAGCCTCCTTCATTCTCTTAAGTATTTGGCATTTCCCGGCAGTGTTGGATGCCAGTGTCCAGAGGCGTTGCTAGGGGGTGCGGGGGGTGCGGTCCGCACCGGGTGACACCCGCTAGAGGGGTGACACCATCCCGTTTTTTTTTTTAGCTGACATGCCCAGCCTGCCCTGTGCAATCCCAGCCTGCCCTGTACCACCCCAGCCTGCTCTGTGCCACCCCAGCCTGCCCTGTACCACCCCAGCCTGCCATGTATCACCCAGCCTGCCCTGTACCACCCCAAACAGCCCTATACCACCCCAGCCTGCCCTGTACCCCCCCAAACAGCCCTGTACCACCCCAGCCTGCCCTGTGCCACCACAGCCTGCCCTGTACCACCCCAGCCTGCCCTGTACCACCCCAAACTTTCCCATGCCACCCCAACTTGCCCTGTGCAACCCTAACTTGCCCTGTACCACCCCAATCTGCCCTATGCCACCATAACTTGCCCTATACCACCCTAACCTGCCCAATGCCACCCTAACTTGCCCTGTACCACCCCAACCTTTCCCATGCCATCCCAACTTGCCTCATGCCACCCTAACTTGCACTATACCACCCCAACCTGCGGTGTACCACCCTAACTTGCCCTATACCACCCCAACCTGTCCTATGCAACCCTAACTTGCCCTATACCACCCCAAACTACCCTATATCACCCCAACATGCCCTATACCACCTTAACATGTCCTATACCACCCCACTACACCAACCTGCCACTATACTACTCTATACTACCCTAACCTGCCACTATACTGCCATATACTATCATTTACAGGGGCTGGTTTGGGGTGCGCCCCGTGCCCGTGCGCTGCCTGCTTGGTGCTGGGCAGCCTAGACAGAGGGGGGGGGTGACACCATGTTTTACCGCACCGGGTGACACCAACCCTAGTGACGCCACTGCCAGTGTCTGCCATCATGTGCTACAGTTCCTTACTCCAACTCCTACATCAGTACAGGGACTTAAAGTGGAGTTCCACCCAAAAGTGGAACTTCCGCTCATCGGATTCCTCCCCCCCCTCCAGTGGGACACAATTGGCACCTTTCAGGGGGAGGGGGGACAGGGTACCTGTCTTTGACAGGTATCCTTTTCCACTTCCTGGAGTCCAGGCCGCGGCCCATGACATCAGCGCGGGGCTCCCTCCTCCTCCCTCCCCCCGGCCGCTGGGCCAGTAGGAGAGAGGAGCGGGCCTCGCGCATGCGCAGTAGGGTTCCCGGCGTGAAGCAGCTGTAACCCTAAAAAAAAAAAAAAAAAAAGATCCTGTTCCTTTAAGGCATGATCTAAAGCACAGTGCTTGTGTTTTGTAATTTGTCCCTTTCTATGTTGTAAAATGCCTGGTTGATCCTGCCTGTTCGTGTGTCCCCCTGTGTGGCTGCTGATACCATGATACCGTGGTCAGTTCACTTGCCTCTGTTATCCCACTTTGTGTTATGAGTCTCTCCCCTCTCCCCTTCCCTCCCTGGCTGTCAGTGTAAGATCCAATCTCCTCCCCGCCCCTCCTGCCACTATTCTGCTGCAAAATGCAGCAAAAATACTTGTATCCCCTCTGGTTTATATAGTCATAAACGACAGTGTGTGTGTTTTTTTTTTTTTGATAATGTTACCACAGGCGGTGGTCTCAGCGGGGGGCATCGATAGTTTCAAAAAACGATTAGATAAGCACCTGATCGACCACAACATACAGAGATTTACAATGTAATACTGACATATAATCACACACAGAGGTTGGACTTGATGGACTTGTGTCTTTTTTCAACCCCAACTATGTAACTATGTAAATACCTTTTCTCACACCGCAGCTGTGCGGTCACATGACCTCCCTCTGCTGGATGGCTGATATCAGAGGGGGATCACTTGAGAAAAGGTATTTAGCATTATCATTTAAAAAAAACACACTATAGTTTATGGGCCAGATTCACAAAGAGATACGATGGTGTATCTACAGATACACCATTGTATCTCTGACTTACACTGGTCCTATCTATGCGCCTGATTCATAGAATCAGATACGCATAGATAGGGCTAGATCCGACAGTGTTACAATGTGTTACACTGTCGGATCTTATTTTCGATTTAAAAATGGCGCCGGGGGCGTTCCCGCTGATTTACCTCGAATAATAAGTAAATTAGCGAGATACGCAAATTCACGAACGTACGCGGACCCGACGCAGTCTTCTTACGACGTTTCCGTAGCGGCTTTCCCGTCGTATACTTACCCCTGCTTTTATCAGGCGCAGCCAATGTTAAGTATAGCCGGCGTTCCCGCGTCGAATTTGAATTTTCTAACGTCGTTTGCGTACGCCGATTCACAAACACGCGCGTCGCAAGTCACGCTCACGTCGAAACCACTGACGTCCTAGTGACGTCAGTGGGAGCAATGCACTCCGGGAAATTCCCCGGACGGCGCATGCGCATTTAAATCGGCGCGGGAACGCGCCTGATTTAAATAGTACACTCCCCCTAGCCGCGGAATTTGAATTCCGCCGGGGGATTTAGGATCCGCCGCCGCAAGTTTGGAGGTAAGTGGTTTGTGAATTACCCACTTGCCTCCCAAACTTGCGGGAGCGGATCTTAAATCACGTAGATCGAGCGGATCTATAGATCCGCTGATCTACGTGAATCTGGCCCAGAGGTTCTACTTGATGGACTTGTGTCTTTTTTCAACCTCACCTACTATGTAACTATGTAAATACCTTTTCTCACACCGCAGCTGTGCGGTCACATGACCTCCCTCTGCTGGATGGCTGATAACAGAGGGGGATCACGTGAGAAAAGGTATTTAGCATTATCATTTTAAAAAAACACACACTATAGTTTATGACTGTATAAACCATACTGCATAGAAGCAAAGTCACAATGTGACTCTACAAACACTTTAACTGTCACCAGAGTGCCGACACTTGCCAATGAGTACCAATGGAAAACAGGCCACGCCCTGGACTAAACCCCACCTTTTAATAAAATATTTCTCAGACTGATAAACCACTCCCATTTCTTGTGAAGTCTTATGACACAGTCGGAATTTCCGACAAGAAAAGTTCGGTGTGAGCTTTTGGTCGGAAATTCCGACCATGCGTAGGCTCCATCTGACTTTTCGGAATTTCCGACAGCAAAAAATTGAGAGCTGGTTCTCAATTTTTTCCGACAAGAAAAGGTATTTTTGTCGGGAATTCCGATCGTCTGTACGCGCAAAAAACCACGCATTCTCGGAATCAAGTCGATGCATGCTCGGAAGCATTGAACTTCATTCTTCTCGGCTCGTCGTAGTGTTGTACGTCACCGCGTTCTTGATGGTCGGAATTTTGTGTGACCGCGTGTATGCAACACAAGTTTGAGCCACTATTCCGTCAGAAAAAAAATCCACGGTTTTCTTGTCGGAATTTCCGATCGTGTGTACGTGGCATTAGTCATTGAAATATATTTGAGAATTGTTGGCAAGTATGTAAAAAATGTACCATTTATATGTCTATACAACAATATATCCTTGTACAGAAGAATGTGAGAGATTGAGACTATCCAATGGGAAGTTCTACTCAAAGTTCTAAGCTTCACCTCCTTCATTTATCCACTGGTGTCCACCAAGACTTTCATGTAGCTTTCAGACCACAGTGGCTCATATATGTGCAGGGCTGGACTGGGACAAAAATTTGGCCCTGGACTTCATCCAGACTGGCCCACTTTGACAGGTATCTCCCATGGCGGCCGGACAACTTCCGCCCCCCCGGCCACCCAAGTCCCCCTCTCCCTCTTCACTAGCCACTAGCCATTCTACTTTATTAGAGTAGAACGGCTGGTACTGGTACTTTTATAGGCAGTACCAGTGGGGAAGCTAGACATTATTTCACCGGGGGGCAAAGAATCAGTTTGGTGCCCCCCCCCCCCTTATGGGACAAGATTGGGCAGAAAAGAGAATCTCCCAGGCCATAGCTGTTGAGTCAGCTGTCTGTCCCCTCCCCCATGCTCTTCTGTCGTCCCCCCTGCTCCTCTGGTCCTCCCCCTGCTTGTCTGTTTCCCCCAGGGGAGGGAGAGGAGGTGAGCACTGCGGGAAGGGAGAGACAGAGGAGCGGAGGGGGGGCGGCAGTCCACTGTCACTGAAGCCAGCCCACTGAGCCATCGGCCCACCGGGAAACTCCCTGTAGTTCCAATGGCCAGTCCATCCCTGTATAGGTGTAGTCATCAAAGCCTCCACCAGCAGAGGAACTACCTCTGACACGAGCTTGAATTTTAGGGGAAGAGCTGGTCGAAACTTTCTTGGCGTAATAAATTACAGGAATTTTTGTAGGTATGTGAGTGAAGTTTTGGACGTGGAGAGACACAATTGTCCTGATTCATCAAGCTGCATTAGCAGTTTAGGAATGCTAACTAGCACTCAAGGCATGCCAACATGGCATACAATGATACTGTCTGAATGGCCACTTTAGCATGCCTTAAGCTAATTTAAAGTGCTGCTTGAGCCTTGATTAATCGGGGCCAGTGTGTCCCTCTTAGAATGTAAGCCCTCAACGAATCAATATGGGTCACAATTAATGCGAGATCCGGCCTTACTTGGCTGACCTCTCTATTACACAAGTGTCAGTATTTGCAGAGATGTTTTATAGTTCGTATTTAAAGGGTCACTCCACCTCCTATTTCAGTTTTTTCTAGATGCTTGTGCGTTAGATCACCCTTCTCCAGAGCTGGAGTTCCTGCATTTCATTTATCAGATCTTCCGACCTAAATGTGGTGTATCAAAAACCGGGGCTTGTGTATATAAACCTTATGAAGTGAAAAGCACCAACTAATTTTACTATGAGATATTTATCATACTTAAAACAATGTAAACCAGTTGTGTTACGCTAATATAAAAAAAAAAACATATATCTTGTCATAATCGTGAAAAAAGAGGGCCAGATTCACGTACTTGCGCTTTGGCGTAACGTATCCCCTTTACGTTACTCCGCCGCAAGTTTTCATCGTAAGTGCTTGATTCACAAAGCACTTGCGGCAGCGTAGCGTAAAGCCGTCCGGCGCAAGCCCGCCTAATTCAAATGGGGCGGGGACCATTTAAATTAGGCGCAATCCCGAGACGAACGTACTGCGCATTCTCCGTTTTGAAATTTCCCGCCGTGCTTCGCGCGAAATGACGTCGCCCCGACGTAATGTTTTGAATGGCGACGTGCGTAACGTACTTTCGTATTCCCGGAACGACTTACGCAAAAAAAATTGAAATTCGACGCAGGGACGACGGCCATACTTTAACATGGGCTGTCTATTGTTACACCACCTAAATAGCAGCCGTAACTTTGCGACGCGAAAAGCCGACTAGCGACGACATAAGAGAATGCGACGAACGCGCGTACCTTCGTGGATCTCCGTAAACAGCTAATTGGCATACCCGACGTGGAAAACGACGCGATCTCCACCCAGCGGCCGCCGAAGTGTTCCATCCTAAGATCTGAAGGCGTACGAAGCCGTACGCCTGTCGGATCTTAGCCAAATGCCGTCGTATCTTGTTTGTGAATTACAAATTAAGATACGACGCGGCAAATTTGAAAGTACGCCGGAGTATCAGCAGATACTCCGGCGTACTTATTCTGTGAATCTGGCCCAGAATGTCCCAAATTACAGTGGAATCTCGGTTAGCGAGAGTTTCGCAATACCGAGCGCTGTATTTTAAAATATCCTAACTCGGTTTGCGAGTGTTGTCTCGCAAAACGAGCAGGATTCAAGCCAAAGCTCTGACAAAGCTTTGACATTCAAGTACTTTGGATTACGAGCACTCTCCTGGAATGGATTATGCTCGTAATCCAAGGTTCCACTGTATAGTGCAAAAGTCCACACTGTGAAAATGTTCCACCATAGCAGAATCACTAAATGTCCACAAATGCAGGCCCACCAAACTTATGTGACTCTCTTATTATACAGAAGTCATAAATAGAGTGTGATGTAAGGGTCCATGCAAGCCACGTTTCCTACACTCTTCACCAGATTCAAACATTGTCTGGAGAAGATAAAACTCATATAGACCCTTTCGAGATATGAAAAATGTGTTGCGCAGTATTCAAAACAGTTCCGGCCAGCACATAGATACCCTTCCCGGTCACTTGTGATAATGTGGTGACGTCAGCATGTAGCTCCATCCTATGTGTCTTCCGGGGCACATATATCAACATATGACGAAACACGTAGGGAGGAGCTACATGCTTAAATCACCATGTTACCGGAAATGGGCCTTTCAGCCTATCCAGCTACCAACACAGGGTCCCTCCGAAGCAATTTAGGGGAAGGAGATTAACAACACAATGGGGAGATCCCACTAATGAAGTCCCCTTAGAAAATGGTCCCCGTTGGTAATGACTAAGATTCAGCCAGGGCCGGACTGGCCTACCGGGATCCCGGGAAATATCCCGGTAGGCCGCCTGCACTCAGTGCCCTGTGGCCGCTATTGGCTTGGAGCTTCTCCGTTGCCTGTCAGTCGGTAAAACAAAGAGCAGCGGCGCCCGCCGCAATGCCTATTCTGATCCGGCGCCGCCCACTGAACTGCCTCCTCTCCTGCGTCCCTCAGCTCCTGTTGACTTCAGTGGGGTTTGGATTTGAATGTCAGTAAAGTTCACCAAACCTACCTTGAACCGAGCCCAGATACATTTGGCTCAATGCTATCGGTGATTTAGCTCACTGGCATCTAACCAAAACTGATGCGCCGCTTTCAGGTGGAGTGACCTTTCAATGTGTGAAAGTAATTTTATATGTATATCTGTCTTTATACTAGTGTATATATGTACACATGCTGTTTTTATTGCACCAGCAACCGATGAAAGTGAAGAGTTCCTAAATATGAGTGCTCCCTCCCCGATCGGTGGAGGTTGCCTATGGCAGCTGAACCAGGAGACCGGTGGTCTGCACGTCGGTGTGAAGTGTACAAATAAAGCTGTGACAATCTGGAGAGAGACGATCACATGACTCGGTGTGATACGTCTCTCTATCACTGCACAGGAGCCTCCATATTTGTACCTGTATATTACTTAGTACCAAGGCTTGTGTGCCAGTCATGCTGTGTGCCAAATTACCCTTGTAAATAAAATATGTCTTTAAAAACAGGATACATGTATGAGTTTTTATTGTTATTCCTTGGATTAGAGAACCCTGTACACTACATTACCAAAAGTATTGGGACGCCTCCCTTTACACGCACATGAAGTTTAACCACTTAAGACCCGGACCTTTAGGCAGCTAAAGGACCCGGCCAGGTTTTGCGATTCGGCACTGCGTCGCTTTAACTGACAATTGCGTGGTCCTTCGACGTGGCTCCCAAACAAAATTGGCGTCCTTTTTTTCCCCACAAATAGAGCTTTCTTTTGGTGGTAGTTGATCGCCTCTGCGTTTTTTATTTTTTGCGCTATAAACAAAAATAGAGCGACAAAAAATGCATTGTTTACTGTGAAAATGACAATTGCAGTTTGGGAGTTAACCACAAGGGGCGCTGAAGGGGTAAAGTGTGACCTCATTTGTGTTTACAACTGTAGGGGGTGTGGCTGTAGGTGTGACGTCATCGATTGTGATTCCCTATATAAGGGAACATACGATCGATGACAGCGCCACAGTGAAGAAAGGGGTAGCTGTGTTTCCTCACAGCTCTCCCCGTTCTTCAGCTCCGGGGACCGATCGCGGGACTCCAGCAGGGATCGGATCCGCGAGTCCCGCGGTCACGGAGCTTCGGACCAGGTCGCGGGTGCGCGCCTGCAACCCACGGCTGGGCATTATACAGTCACGTACAGGTACGTGATTGTGCCCAGCCGTGCCATTCTGCCAACGTATATCAGCGTTAGGCGGTCCTTAAGTGGTTAATGGCATCCCAGTCTTAGTCCGTAGGGTTCAATATTGAGTTGGCCCCACCCTTTGCAGCTATAACGGCTTTAACTCTTCTGGGAAGGCTGTCCACAAGGTTTAGGAGTGTCTATGGGAATGTTTGACCATTCTTCCAGAAGAGCATTTGTGAGGTCAGGCACTGATGTTGGAGGAGAAGGCCTGGCTGGCAGTCTCCGCTCTAATTCATCCCAAAGGTGTTTTGTCGGGTCTCCTTCTTTAGGGACCTGTGTTAAGGCTTAGTGAAGACTAACATCATCTGGCGGCACTCAGCCGGCTGCATTTAATGCTGTCAGGAGGCGATAGTCTTCATCAAACCCAGTGCCGGCCCAAGACATTGTGCTGCCTGTCCCCCCCCCCAAAAAATCACGTCATGGCTCTATACATGTATAAAGAGGACCTGTCATGGCTCTATTCATGTGATAAAGACAAAATTGCTTAAGGAAAGCAACCAATGGCCGGACTTTATAGGCAACACAGACAGGAATAGTAAAAAATATATAAATTTATTACAAAGTAGTTACATAAAACAACATTAAAAAGAAAACCATACAAGATGTCAGGTATGTATGTTGCCTATAAATGTCCCCTGTGCGTCTACGCGTTTCGCCATGAGGCTTCTTCAGGACAGACAAAAGAGGAAAATAGTCAAAGTCATCTGAACCACATAGGCATAGGCATAGATATATCCTGTACACAGGCTGTCTCCGGGGGGCAAACGCTGCTATCCAATCTGCCATAATGAGTAATAACATTGTACCGGGGACACGCACGGGGACGGGGCGGTATTAGGATCATAAGAATTTGTGGCTGGAGTATGAGAGAGCGGCAATGCAAAGGGCTGGAGAAGCGGAGTTCCGATCGGAGCCGAGAGCTAGGCGGAACAGATTCCGACAGGCAACCATTCTCGGCACAACAGGTTCCTCAGAGGGAGCGGCGCCTGCCTTTCTCACTCGCAGACTGCTCCCCTCCGGCTGTGAGTGTCATCACAGGCAGAGGAGTGGGCTGTCTTGCAGGCGGCAGAATGCTGCCCCCCTAAAAGTGCTGCCTGGTACCCATGGTACCACCCGATCCCATCATAGGGCCGGCCCTGATCAAACCTGTATATATGCCTCACTGTGCCCATGACTAGACTGACGTTTAACATGGGAGTCTATGGAAGGGGTTTGAAAAATCGGTGCTCCTCAGCCGTAGGTACCCCAGACAAAAAACTTTGCACACTTGTAGAGGAGAAATGGGGCTACACGTGTGCCAAGTTCCGGGTCCAGGGGACCTACGAACGGCAATCAAACCTCAAAGAGGAAGTAAACCCTCTTGTTTTTAATGACCAATTAAAAAAATTGCATTTTTCTCCTCATGAAAAACGATCGCGCGTACGCGGCGTAACTCTACCATTTGTAAAACTGCTCTATGCAAAACTGATGGTGGGTGTAGAAGAAACTCAGCTAAGCCACAGTGTCACCATGTGGTTCGAAACTGTATAGCACTAAATTAAATGTACAATCGCTTTAATGCGTTTTACATGGGAGCAAGTATATGCTTATGCACTATATTACCAAAAGTATTGGGACGCCTGCTTTTACACACACATGACATTTAATGGCATCCCAGTCTTAGTCCGTAGGGTTTAATATTGAGTTGGCCCACCCTTTGCAGCTATAACAGCTTCAACTCTTCTGGGAAGGCCGTCCACAAGGTTTAGGAGTGTGTCTATGGGAATGTTTGACCATTCTTCCAGAAGCGCATTTGTGAGGTCAGACACATCATACATACGTTTGTTATTTCATCTCACAATGGTTTTCACACCACAGGGCCAGATCCACAAAGCGTTTACGCTGGCGTATCTATCGTTTCCGTAAGGCTTTTTTCGGCGTATAGTTACCCCTGCTATATGAGGCGTACTCAATGTTAAAGCGGTTCTCCACCCTAAAGTGGAGTCCCGCTGATCGGAACCCTCCCCCCCTCCGGTGTCACATTTGACACCTTTCAGGGGGGAGGGGGGTGCAGATACCTGTCTAAAGACAGGTATTTGCACCCACTTCCGGCCCGGCATTCACGGGCAAAAGACGGGCATTCCGTCACATCCTGTCTGTCCCCTGTTGTGTGCTGGGAACACTCGGCTCCCAGCACACAGCGGGAGCCAATCGGCGGGCGCGGCGCGACTCGCGCATGCGCCGTAGGGAACCGGGCAGTGAAGCCGCAGCGCTTCACTTCCTGGTTCCCTCAGCGTGGATGGCGGGGGGAGCAGCAGAGAGACGAGCGATCGGTCGTCCTCTGCTGCGATCGGCGCTGGACTCCAGGACAGGTAAGTGTCCTAATATTAAAAGTCAGCAGCTGCAGTATTTGTAGCTGCTGGCTTTTAATATTATTTTCCCATGGCACATCCGCTTTAAGTATGGCCGTTGTTTGCGTAAGTCATTCGCGAATAGGGCTTTGCGTAGAATGACGTTGACGTCGTAAGCATTGGCTTGTTGCAGGTTAATTTCGAGCATGCGCACTGGGATACCTCCACGGACGGCGCATGCGCCGTTCAGAAAAAACGTCATTTACGTCGGGTCAAGACGTATTACCATAAAACACGCCCCCCATCTCATCCATTTGAATTGCGCGCCCTTACTCCGACACAGTTACACTACGCCGCCGTAACTTACGGCGCAAATTCTTTGAGAATACGGGAAATACGCTGTAAGTTACGGCGGCGTAGTGTATCTGAGATACACTACGCCGGCCGTAAAGAAGCGCCGCGCTTCGTGGATCTGGCCCACAGTGTTTAATTCACAAAAATAAATATCACTCTGGTATTTAATCACCACTGGGGTTTTTTTCATTCTTGCTAAAAAAACTAAAAAAAGACTGAATATTTTGAAAAAAACAAAACAAAAAGTTTTTTTTAGTTTGTGTTGTATAATTTTGCAAATGAGTTGTTTTTCTTCTTCACTGATGTGCGCAGATGAAAAAGAGGAATCTCCGCTCTAGGAAACTAATCAGAATGTCTCCTCACCTGGTCCAAAGCCACTGGTGCTGGCAATGCATGGAATGATGCAAAATGAAGGGAAAACGTTCTGGACAGCCGCTAGGCATGTGCATTTCGTTTCGTTCCGAATCGAAATTCGGACGAATTTTTCATTATTCGGACATTCGGATGCATACGAATTCCCGAATTGCAATATTAATGAATTTACCGAATCCGAACGTTTTCGATTCCGAATCGAAAACCCGCGGACGAAATTCGATTTTTTTTTTTTTTTTTTTTTTCGAATTCCGATCGAATTTCGTCCGCGGGTTTTCGATTTGGAATTCGAAAAAAAATTTTTTTTTGAATTCCGATCGAATTTCGTCCGCGGGTTTTCGATTTGGAATTCGAAATTTTTTTTTTTTTCGAATTCCGATCGAATTTCGTCCGCGGGTTTTCGATTTGGAATTCGAATTTTTTTTTTTTTTCGAATTCCGATCGAATTTCGTCCACAGGTTTTCGATTTGGAATTCGAATTTTTTTTTTTTTTTTTTTTTTCGAATTCCGATCGAATTTCGAAATTATATTCGAAAAGAGAATTTTCGAATTCGACCGGATTTTTCGAAATTCGGTCGAAAACGAACGAGTTCCGAAAACGAATTTAACACATGTAACGAACCTAACTTAACGAAATTAATTAAATAACGAATTAAAACGAAACTAAACGAAACGAAATTTTCCCTTTTGCACATGCCTAACAGCCGCACTCCAAAAATAAATTGCTTTTATTTTAAAATAAAAAAAACACACAAAAAGCATGCCACAGCAGACGGGGTAAAAATCTGACGCGTTTCACACCAAACTTTAGTGCTTATTCATAGCTTACTAAGCTGTGAATAAGCACTAAAGTTTTGTGTGAAACGCGTCAGCTTTTTACCCCGTCTGCTGTGGCATGCTTTTTGTGTGTTTTTTTTATTTTAAAATAAAAGCAATTTATTTTTGGAGTGCGGCTGTCCAGAACGTTTTCTCTTCATTTTGCGATGTGCGCAGATGAGACTGCACTGATAGGCAGCACTGATGGGCACTGATAAGGCTGCACTGATGGGCATTGATGAGGCTGCACTGATAGGCTGCACTGAAGGGCACTAATGAGGCATCACTGATGGGCACTAATGAGGCTGCACTGATGAGGCTGAACTGATGATTGGCCCTTTACATTGATCTGTAATCAGGTGTGTCCAAAGGACAAAGCAGTCACAGAGCACACCCAATGCATGCCCCAGGGGGCGCACAGGGGGTGGGGTTCGGGGAGGTTGTCCATTGATGCCCTTCTACAACTGGATGGCTGCGCTGTAGCAGTCTTTTGGCTATAGCAAGTAATTAAGCACATTCAATTACTATATAACTTTATTCTCAATACACTATTAGCTGGATTCACGTAGATGTGCCTAACTTTAGGCGGGCGTAGCGCATCTCATATACGCTACGTCGCCGTAAGTTAGAGAGGCAAGTACAGTATTCACAAAGAAGTTGCGTCCTAAGTTGCGGCGGCGTAGTGTAAATGGGCCGGCGTAAGCCCGCCTAATTCAAAATAGGCTGGTTGGGGGCGTGTTCTATGCTAAATACTCGTGACCCCACGTATTTGACATTTCTAACGAACGACGAATGCGCCGTCCGTGAAAGTATCCCAGTGCGCATGCTCAAAATTACGCCGCAAATAATCCATGCTATCGACGTGAGCGTAAATTACGTCCAGCCCCATTCACGGACGGCTTACGCGAACGACGTAAAACGTGAAAAATTTGACGCGGTTCCGACGCCCGTACTTAACATTGGCTGCGCCATCTTTTTGGTGGTTTATCTTTACGCCTGAAAGCGCCTTGCGTAAACAACGTATCTTTACTGCGACGGGCGTGCGTACGTTCGTGAATAGGCGTATCTCGCTGATTTACATATTCTAGGCGTAAATCAGCGTACACGCCCCTAGCAGCTAAGATACGATGGCGTAGGAAGACTTACGCCGCTCGTATCTTAGCAACATTTAAGGGTATCTCAGTTTGAGAATACGCTTAATGTTACGACGGCGCGGATTCGGAGTTACGACGGCGTATCTGCTGATACGCCGTCGTAACTGTACCTGAATCCGGCTATATATATATATATTTTGCTATTTTATTTCCCCCACGAAAAAGGAGTTACCCTTTAAGGCCAATGTAGACTTTTTTTGCCTCCTCTGTGATGGTGGTCAGTTGTATGATCTACTCACATCAACAGGCGGACCTCACGATGCGCCTTGGTTTGATTTACTTAAGGTCAGGGGCGATCGTGTGCCGCGTCTATGAGCTACAATCAAAGAAGGAGACCAAAAGGAGCCGATCTGTTTCACATTTCCTCTATTTATTTAACTATGGAGCAACAAGGACGAGAGGGGTGGCCATTTACTCGGGTGGTCTTGGCAAGGCGTCAGCAAGGGCTTGTATGGAATATCGCACACAATTCATCAAGGAGCCAGGTGATGCCAGACAAACAACACAAGCCGGGGACGGTGGGCCCCGCGCCATCTCTTCCTATAGAAAGACGCGTGTTGTTAATACGGCGGATTGAACAATGGCTTTATGTCTCAGGCCGCGTTCTTCATGTGGTTCCAAGTCTTGTTTCACCAGAAAATCTTGTTGAGCGCACGCACATGTTTAAGTTAAATAAATCTGTTCACACCAGCTTAGCTTAGGGTAGCAGACACATGTCAGTAAATATTAGGCCACCCCTTATCGTGGGCAAATTAAAGAGAACCTGTCGTGAGAACAATACCCAAGCTGTTGTCTGTCTTCAGATATTGGGCTTGATTTAGTAAAGCTGGAGGGTGCAAAATCTGGTGCAGCTCCGCATAGAAACCAATCAGCTTCCAGGTTTTATTGTCAAAGATTCATTGAACAAGCTGAAGTTAGAAGCTGATTGGCTACCATGCACAGCTGCACCAGATTTTGCACTCTCCAGTTTTAGTAAATCAACCCCATTGTGACTTTCCTGGCTGCTGCTCTTCCACATTCGCCACTTGAGGCAGAGCAAGAATACGACAAATGAGGGTCCTTCACGCTATAACAAACCATGGTGTAGGTCAGGGTTTGACAAATTTGCTTGGAATCTAATGCCTCGTTTCCACTGAGCGGATCGGTTCGGTACGGTTCGGTTCGGTACGCTATTTTGGGTGTTTCCACTACGAAAGTGTGCCATTAAACCGAACCGTACCGGACCATTCTGGGTCCTGCTTCAGATGTGGGGCCATAGGAAATGGAACGGTTCCATTAGGGGAGGAGATGCAATACATTCCACTGATTGGTGGATGTGCTAGGCATTTTTTCTAAATCCTGAATGGTCCCCGACGGTCCGATTTGCAGTGGAAACGCTCATGAGAATAGACCGGTCCATTCTAAACCGCTCCATTCTTACTGACCCGAACCGTTCCGTGCAGTGGAAACAAGGCATAAGAGCCAGCTAAAAAAGTAAGGAGCCAGTAAAAGGGCCCCCCTTCCCGCCGAGCTCGCACGCAGAAGTGAATTTTTTTTTAACATTAGATTGAGGCTCATTTTGTGAAGGGGAATCGGGTGTTTTTTTTTAAATCGAAGCAGTACATACCGTTTTAGAGAGCGACCTTCTCCGCCGCTTCCGGGTATGGTCTTCGGGACTGTTCCTATTTAAATGACAGGCTTCCGAAAGAAGCCGAACGTCTGAGCAGCTCTATACGGCGCTGCGCACCGACGTTCGGCTACTTTCGGAAAATCGTGACGCGATGTATGCGACCGTCAGAAGCCTGTCGGAAGCCTGTCAATCAAATAGGAACGCCCAGTCCTGAAGACCATAGCCGGAAGCGGCGGAGAAGATCTATCTCTAAAACGGTAAGTACTGCTTCGTTTTAAAAAAAAAACACCCGAATCCCCTTCACAAAATGAGCCTCAATCTAATGTTAAAAATTTACACAGATTGGTGTTCTGTGTGTTTGTAAACACAAAACTCTGTGTTGTGATTGGTCACAGCGGGTCAGCAGGTATACAGCCAAAATTATTGGCTGTAACCTGCTGGGCAAACTCATTCTGTGTCCAATCACACCACAGGTCAGTAGGGTGTGCCAACGGTTTTTAGCGTTTTTAGCGTTTTTACCCGCCGAAAAACGGCACTTTGAACGCAAATTTTCAGGCGTTCAGAAAAGAGCCAATAAACTCCAAAGCTCATTAACACTAAAAAACGCCCAGGTGTGCATAGAGTTCAGTTTATGGGCTTTAAAAAAAAAAAAGCCAAAACGCCAATAAACTACAGTTTATCAGCTTCAGTGTGCATGGAGCCTAAGGCTCTGTTCACACCTAGGCGTATATACGCCTGTAGTGCGACGCCGCAGCAGCCCCTGAGACGCTGGAGGGATGATTTCACATTGCCCTCTATGGAGATGTTTCACATCTCCACGCCGAATGCCGAACGCCGTACGCCTGCCGCCTGAAAACAAGTCCCGGACCTTTTTTTCAGGCAGCTTTTGGCGTTCGGCATAGGAGATGTGAACCATCTCCATAGAGGGGGTACAGCTGCATTCACAATTGCAGCGTTTTGTCGCCGCAAATCGCGGTAAAAAACGCAGCAATTTGTCGCCGCAATTCGCGGGACAAAACGCCGCGATTTGGTATGCCAAGGTGTGAATGCAGCCTTAATGTTTGGTCGGAGTTCCTCTTTACGACACGTTGATAAACAGATGAATAATTTTTCTCCAGCACTCCGCAGTCCTCCGTCGTTTACTTTCATTCGTATAAAGCTTTCAGCAAACAGAGCGCGAGGTCACACAGACCAGACGGGGAAAGTGACGTCTCCCATTGAAAGGCAGAATGTTGTTTGACATCGCACCCGGATCAAACACGGGAGGTCACAGCGACTTGAATGGAGAAGTCAACAAAGTAAAACTTTATAGACGTGACAGGCCCCAGCCTGCCCGGAGAGCCGTTCACTGGCAGGCCACAGACGGGGAGATTTACCCCTGAGATTGAGGAGTGGGGAGCCATCCCGCCGGGGGGGTCCTTGTGGGCGTATCCACCGCCGGGACACCACCCTCCTTGTGGTCATACTAAGAAAAAAAACGAAATCAACATTTTTTTTTTCATTTATATAAGACTCAGCACGTTGCTGGCAAAGCAACTATTTTAGTATTTACTGTATTTATCTCTAGAGAAAACACAATGGAGTAGTAAATATAACGATGGCCGTGCTCTTCTATTATATTCTGTTTCCAATGCTGCTTTATGCCTTGACACTTCTCCATAGACCCAGTCTGTCTGGACTGTATGATCACCTGCTGACTTGGCAACATTCACAGGCAGCTTAACTCTTCAATAGACAAAAAATAACAAGTACCCCCCGGTACTAGTGGCACTTTAAAGGCAACGATGAGGACACAGATAAATAAAAAGGGCCAGATTCACATAGAGATACGACGGTGTATCTCCTGATATGCCGTCGTATCTCTGAGTTCGGCCAGTCGTATCTATGCGACCGATTCATAGAATCAGTTACGCATTGATATGCCTAAGATCCAACAGGTGTAACTGTGTTACACCGTCGGATCTTAGGCTGCAATTCCAGGCCGGCCGCTAGGTGGCGTTTCGGTTTATTTACGCGACGAATATGCAAATGTGGATATACGCCGATTCAGAAACGAACGACCACTCAGCGTTTTTTTTTACGTACTTTGCGTTCGGCTTTTTCCGGCGGATAGTTACCCCTTGGTCTATGAGGCGCAGCCAATGTTAAGTATGGCCGTCGTTCCCGCGTCGAAATTTGAATTTTTTTACGTCGTTTGCGTAAGTCGTTCGCGCATACGGATGGACGTAATTTACGTAAACGTCTAAACCAATGACGTCCTTGCGACGTCATTTGGAGCAATGCACGCTGGGAAAATTTCCGGACGGCGCATGCGCTGTTCGATCAGCGCGAGAACGTGCCTGATTTGAATAGTACACTCCCCCTAGCCGCGGAATTCCGCCAGGGGATTTACGATACGCCGCCGCAAGTTTTGAGGTAAGTGTTTTGTGAATTACCCACTTGCCTCAAAAACTTGCGGCGGCGGATCTTAAATTAGATAGGTTACGCGGATCGAAAGATCCGCTAACCTATGTGAATCTGGCCCAAATTGTCAAATTTTATTACAAACATAAAAAAGTTGTATACATCACCAATTAAAACATATACAGAGGAACCTTGGATTACAAGTATAATCCGTTCCAAGAGAATGCTTGTAATCCAAAGCATTTGCATATCAAAGCGAGTTTTCCCATAGAAGTCAATGGAAACAAAGATAATTTGTTCCACGTTGACTTCTATGGCATGCAATACATGTGGCCAGTGGTGGGGGGCGCCGGAGAGCCTCGGAAATACTCGGGGACAACTCGGCTGATCTCGGAAATCCTCTCAAAGGCTCGCAAACACCCATTCCGAGTACAGTGGAACCTCGGATTGCGAGTAATGCAGTTAACGAGCGTTTTGCAATACGAGCGCTGTATTTGAAAAAATCCTAACTCGGTTTGCGAGTGTTGTCTCACAAAACGAGCAGGATTCAGACCAAAGTGGTGTGCTGTACCGCGTTTGGCCTTGGGTTTGGGGGGGGGCGCCGGAGCAAAACGGCGCCGATTGTGGCCGATCGGCACCGTTGGGAAATGCACGGAAAGGCCCGAGGACAGTTCGGCTGAACTCGGCAAACCTCAGAAAGGCTCATGAACGGAGTCTTTCCGAGGTTTGCCGAGGTCAGCCGAACTGTCCTCTGGCTTTTCCGGCCGTTTTCGAGGCTCACTGTAGTAAATACACATAGAAGAGATGACTGTTGTGGCATCCTTGGTGATATTCCTATGCACCCAATGCGTTTCAGGACAAGATGAATCTCTTTATCAGGGGTATTTATACATAGAAGGTCACAAAGAGTATTAGATTCCATAAGAGAGCAATCATATTAGTCAGGACATATTACAGGGAGACAGACATCATAGCAAAGCCATCAAAATAACATTGGGGTGGATTCAGGTAGGGGCGCACAAAACTGCGGCGGCGTAACGTATGACATTTACGTTACGCGGCCGCAAGTTTTACGGGCAAGTGCTTGATTCACAAAGCACTTGCCTGTAAAGTTGCGGCGGCGTAGCGTAAAAGGGGCCGGCGTAAGCGCGCGTAATTCAAATGATCCCGTAGGGGGCGTGGATCATTTAAATTAGGCGCGTTCCCGCGCCGAACGTACTGCGCATGCGCCGTCCCTAAAATTTCCCGACGTGCATTGCGGTAAATGACGTCGCAAGGACGTCATTGGTTTCGACGTGAACGTAAATGGCGTCCAGCGCCATTCACGGAGGATTTACGCAAACGACGTAAAATTTTCAAATCGCGACGCGGGAACGACGTCCATACTTAACATTGGCTGCGCCACCTGAAAGCAGGAGCAACGTTACGACGAAAACAACGTAAAAAAACTACCGTCGGGCGCACGTACGTTTGTGAATCGGCGTAAGTATGTAATTTGCATACTCTACGCTGAAAACTACGAGAGCGCCACCTAGCGGCCGGCGTCAGAATGCACCCTAAGATACGACGGCGTAAGAGACTTATGCCAGTCGGATCTTAGGCAAATGTCGGCGTATCTAGCTTTCTGAATACAGAAAGTAGATACGCCGGCGCAGATTTGAATTTACGCGGCGTATCTATGGATACGCCGGCGTAAATTCTACCTGAATCTACCCCATAGTTGTTTTTTTTTTTTTTTTAATTTGTCAGGGTTTTGTTTTTGTTTATGGAGCAAAAAAAAAAAAGAAACCCGCAGAGGTGATCAATTACCATCAAAGGAAATCTCTATTTGTGGGGAAAAAAGGACATCAATTTTATTTGGGTACAACGTCGCACGACCGTGCAATTATCAGTTAAAGAGTAACGCAGTGCCGTATCTCAAAAAATAATCAGGAAGGGGGGTAAATCTTCCAGAGGTCAAGTGGTTATTCACCTGGTAAACCTTTCTGTGAAATGTAATCTAATTAGTGTAGAAACACAAAATCCATCACAAGAGGTGGGAGGAGCCAGTGAAAGTTGCAGCGCCGGTCTTGCTGCTTTCCCTGAACAATGGGCAGAGTATAATGAGCTCAGGAGTGACGTCAGCCGACGAGTCAACCGGCCCGGCACCGCACAATGTATTCTTTTATCAGGATACAATGTACAGTGTATTGGATCTTGCTGGTTGGTTACACTTGTCTATGGGACCTTTCACACGGGGTGGTCCAATCAGGTCCTCCTGCCAGATCTCCATATAAGGCCCCTTTCACACTTGTGCGACTTATCCTGCGACTTGGGACTGCAAAGTCGCATGGCAAGTCTTACCCTGTGATTTCTTATGAGTACCGTTCATATCTGTGCGACTTCAAGTCTCAGCGACTTCAAAGTACTCCCTGCACTACATTGGTCTGACTTTAGACCTCATAATTACACAGGCATTGCTTCAAGTCGTGTCAAAGTCCCGGCAAAATGGCGTGACTTTGAGGACTGTAATGGCCCCTACACACGCTCCGAAAGATCGACTTTTTTCACTTAACCACTTAAGGACCGCCTCCTGCACATATACGTCGGCAGAATGGCACGGCTGGGCACAAGCACGTACATGTACGTCCTCTTTAAGTGCCCAGCCGTGGGTCGCGGCCGCACGCCTGTGACCTGGTCCGAAGCTCCGTGACCGCGGAACCCGCGGACCCGATCGCCGCTGGAGTCCCGCGATCGGTCCCCAGAGCTGAAGAACGGGGAGAGCTGTGTGTAACCTACTAAAAAAAAACGCACTGGACTGCATGTGGTGTGAACGGGCCCTTCTTGTGCATTCTTGATGTGTTTTTTGATGCGTTTTGCGCGATTTTTCCACCCAACGACAAATTGGCCAAAAAAAAAAGCAAAAAAACAAAAAGCATCAAAAACGTGTTAAAAATGGGTGTCCAAAAACGCGGAAAGCACTGCAAAAACGCTCAAAAGCAAACTACATAGGTGTGAATGGAGCCCTAGGGTCATAGACTTCAATGTTAAACCCTCAAAAGTTCCAGCAAAGTCGCACCGGAATGTTCTACAGTTGTCCATTATCACTGGTCAAAGCCAAAAGTCGTGTCCAAGTCGCACCCATCTAAAGTCGCACTCCAAAGTCGGCGCAACTTTTGCATCGTACAAGTGTGAACGGAGCCTTAAAGCGGAGCTACTCTGCATCTGAGGACCATAAACCGAAAACGCAATTTAAATATTTCGGGCTAGATTCAGCATTTATTTACTGCCGGCGTATCTATAGATACGCCGCGTAAATTCAAAGCTTGCGCCGGCGTATCTTCTTTCTGTATTCATAAAACAAGATACGCCGAAATTAGCTTAAGATACGACTAGCGTAAGTCTCTTACACCGTCGTATCTTAGGGTGCATATTTACGCTGGCCGCTAGGTGGCACTTCCGTCGTTTTCGGCGTAGAATATGCAAATGACCTAGATACGCCGATTCACAAATGTACGTGCACCCGGCGAAATTTTTTACGTCGTTTGCGTAAGGCTTTTCTGGCGTAACGTTGCTCCTGCTTCTATAAGGTGTACGCAATGTTAAGTATGGACGTCGTTCCCGGGTCAAATTTTTAATTTTTTACGTCGTTTGCGTAAGTCGTTCGCGAATAGGGCTTTGCGTAAATTATGTCCACGTCGAAAGCATTGACGATTTGCGGCGGAATTTCGAGCATGCGCACTGGGATTCTTTCGTTAAAGACGTCATTTACGTGGGGTCATGTTTTATTTGCATAAAACACGCCCACCTCTAGCAAATTTGAATTTGGCGCGCTTACGCCGGCTGATTTACGCTACGCCGCCGCAACTCCGTAGAGCAAGTGCTTTGTGAATACTGCACTTGCCCGTGTAAGTTGCGGCGGCGTAGCGTAAATAACATACGCTACGCTCGCACAAACTTACGGCGGGCTACTTGAATCTAGCCCATTTTTTTTTATATTCAAGGCAATCTCCGCCATCCATCCGTGTCTCCATGCTTTGAAGCCCCTCCCCCCCACCCCTTCCCCTAACATTTCTGGCCATTTTGAGTAAGGGCAGATGATTGATGTAGCATTTAATTCCTGTATTCCAACTGCCCTTAGCTCAGGCATGCCTAGCTGGAAAAAAAGCCTCCTCCTCTCCTGAAGACTCATGGGATGTATGACATCATGTGCCTAGGCAAGAAACCAGGAAGTGATTGAAGAAATGTAAAAAAAAAAAATCAAACAAGAAAACCTTATCTATTTTCCTATCTATTTACTAATGTGATCAGCATGAGGATTACAAATAGTCAAGGGGGTAGATTCAGAGAGAATTTACGCCGGCGTATCCATAGATACGCCGCGTAAATTCAAATCTGCGCCGGCGTATCTACTTTCTGTATTGAGAAAGCTCGATACGCCGACATTAGCCTAAGATACGACTGACATAAGTCTCTTACGCCGTCGTATCTTAGGGTGCATTCTGACGCTGGCCGTTAGGTGGCGCTCCCGTAGTTTTCAGCGTAGAGTATGCAAATTAGCCACTTACGCCGATTCACAAACGTACGTGCGCCCGGCGGTAGTTTTTTACATCGTTTGCGTAAGTCGTTTTCGTCGTAACGTTGCTCCTGCTATTAGGAGGCGCAGCCAATGTTAAGTAGGGACGTCGTTCCCGCGCCGAGTTTTGAATTTTTACGTTGTTTGCGTAAGTCGGTCGCGAATACGGATGGACGTAAATTTACGTTCACACCGAAACCGATGACGTCCTAGCGACGCCATTTGGAGCAATGCACGCTGGGAAATTTAGCCGGCGGCGCATGCGCATTTAAATCGCCGCAGGGACGCGCCTGATTTAAATAGTACACTCCCCCTAGCTGCGGAATTTGAATTCCGCCGGGGGATTTACGATACGCCGCCGCAAGTTTTGAGGTAAGTGCTTTCTGAATACAGCACTTGCCTAAAGATCCGCTAACCTATCTGAATCTACCCCAATGTTGATTGGAAGAGTGAAGTTCCCCTTGAACTCCTCTATGGAGTGTTTAGTCTTTCTATATACTTTGTGATGTTACATTGTAGCCGCCGGCTGATACCTTTTGCAGCCAAGAGATTAGTTAACCATTTCTCTGCCAGATGATGAAGGTTTTGCTGCAGATCTGATAATGACAGGGTTGTGTACAATGAATTCCTTAGTCCCCTCTGTGGGAGTCCCCGGACCTGCCCTGCCACTTGCCGGGCCTATTGTCCGCAGGATTTCGGTTTCCCATAGAAGCAGGCGGTCACATGATGCAAACAGTCCTCCGGAGAGCAAAGAGAGAGGCGAGAGAGAGAGAGGTGAGAGAGAGAGAGAGAGAGAGAGAGAGATATAGAGTTACAGAGGAGACGTCCATCTATTCCATCTCCTAAGAGGATCTCATCACCGCGTCTCTCCAGTAATCAGAGGATTCCGGGACGCGAGGTGAGTGCGCCCGCAATGACCGGGGCTCAACGCGTCTACGCTTCTGTGCGTTTTCACGCGCTACATTCATTCAGAATGGCGCCCCAATGAACTTTTCAGTATTAGGGCCACACAGTATATTTTATAAATATTTGCGGGCTGAAAAAAAAGTTTTATAAATGAATGAATTCCCCTTTACATCAGGATCCCTATCAGAGTCCCCCCTTACATCAGGATCCCTATCAGAGTCACCCCTTACATCAGGATCTCCATCAGATCCCCCCTTACATCAGGATCCCCATCAGAGTCCCCCCTTACATCAGGATCCCCATCAGAGTCCCCCTCTTACATCAGGATCCCCATCAGAATCCAACCCCTTACATCAGGATCCCTATCAGATTCCCCCCCTTACATCAGAATCCCCATCAGACCCCCCCCCCTTACATCAGAATCCCCATCAGAGTTCTCTTTTGCATCAGGAGCCCCCTCAAAGTCCTCCCTTACATCAGGATCCCCATCAGGGTCCCCCCTTACATCAGGATCCCCATCAGATTCTCCCCCTTACATCAGGATCCCCATCAGAACCCCCCCTTACATCAGGATGCCCATCAGAGTCCCCACTTATAAAAGGGTTCCCATCAGAGTGCCCCCTCACATCAGGATCCCCATCAGAGTCCACCTTTACATCAGCATCCCCATCAGAGCCCCCCCCCCTTACATCAGGATCCCCATCAGAGTCCCCACTTATAAAATGGTTCCCATCAGAGTCCCCCCTTACATCAGGATCCCCATCAGAATCCACCTTTACATCAGGATCCCCATCAGAGCCCCCCCTTACATCAGTTCCGACTTATAAAAGGGTCCCCATTAGTGTCTCCCCTTCCATCACACCCCCCTCCCTTATATCAGGGTCCCCATTACAGTTCACCCTTATATCAGGGTTCCCATCAGAGCCCCTCCTGACATTGGAGTGCCCCCCCTTACATCAGAATCCCCCTTACACCAAGGTTCCCATCAGAGTTTCCCCTTATAACAAGGTCCCCATAGGAATCCCCCTTACGTCATGATTCCCATCAGAGTCCCCTTTACATCGTGGTCCCCATCAGAGTCCCCTTTACAATAGGGTCCCAATCAGTGTCCCCCCTACTTCAAAATCCCCATTAAAATCCCCCTTACGTCATGATCCCTGTCCGAGTCCCCTTTACATGGGGTTGAAGCAGAGACCATAGGCAGCCTCTGCGGACCTGAATCCTCAATCAGCGCACATAGAGGAGACGGCATTGATCCTGGCCGTGGGTTGGGTACAATTTTGGGCTCCACCTATAACTAAAATCTCGCTTTTGGGAAGACGATCGTCCATTTTCCTGAAATTGTTGTCTTGGGGTTTTAAGCATCAACACGATACAGAACTGTCTTATATTAAAGCGGAGTTCCGGCCACAATTTCACTTTTTAAATATAAATACCCCTGTAATACACAAGCTTAATGTAGTCTAGTAAAGTTAGTCTGTAAACTAAGGTCCGTTTTGTTAGGTTGTTACAGCATTTAGACACTTTATAAAATAGAAATTGACTGGGGCCATCTTAAGTGTGGGCATCATGAAGCCAGACTGTATGACTTCCTGGATTTCAGCCTTGCAAATCTCGCACATGCTCAGTGCTGCACAAGCAGTGTCAGATCAGGTTTCAGCACCTGTGCTGTCCAAGTCACATGATTCTTTGAGACTGGGGAATGCACAGACTCCTGGAAAGTTACACCCACTACATTCCCAGGAGTCTGTGCGGTGTAGGTTAGGCAGCATTAAGCACCTAGGTGCAGGAAGTGGGAAGATTAACTATTCTGCCTAGCAACAACACTTTGAAGGCATCTAAAAAAAAAAAAAAAAATTCGTAAAGGACTAATGACATTTTTTTAAAACTACTGATGTAATGTTATATTTATGGGTGGAACTCCACTTTAACAGTAGAAATGTCTCTGTCATTGCAGGTCATCATCTGACCCCCGGCAAGGCCAAAGAATGAGTGAGTAGGCAAGCCCTGAATTCCTAGCAATCCCTCCAATGTTCAGTCTGCTGTATTCCAGGTATAACTAAAGGCAAAACCCTTTTCTTTAGCTTTGGATATATTGGAGTCGGGACCCTGTCAGGTTTTTATTGCTCTCTGTGCCCCCCTTAGGAAGATTCATCCTCTCTATTGATCCTGGTGACTGTTATCAAAAGTGAAAGAAAATCCCAAATTTTGGGTTGTCATCAGAACAGGAATAGAGGAAAATCTTCCAATGGGGACACTAGTTCTGGATTCCCGCACCTGGAGAGATTTCCTCTCACTTCCTGTTGTGGCTTTGGGACAGGAAGTGAAGGGAAATTTCCCCAATGGTGACACAGATGGCCAAATAACTGACAGGGGGCCAGATTCTCAGAAGAGTTACGACGGTGTATCTCAGGAAACACCATCGTATCTCTGTTTTTTGGCCCCGGGTATCTATGCGTATGATTCCTATCATCATTTTCGCATAGATACAGCGTAGATCCGACAGGTGTAAGTCACTTACACCGTCGGATCTTAGATGTAATTCGACGCTGGCCGCTAGGTGGCTTTTACGTTCAGTTCTCATTTGACTATGCAAATGAGCCTGATACGCCGATTCCCAAACGAATTTGCTCCGCGCCGTCGTCGTTTACGTCGTTTGCGTAAGCGTAAGGTTACCCCTGCTATATGAGGGGTAACCTTAAGCCAGTCCGCCGTATGCCATGTTAAGTATGGCGTCGGGTCCGCGTCGTCTTTTCCCGTCGGGTACGTCGTTTTCCTAAGTCGTTCTTGAATACGACTTTACGTCAATGACGCACACGTCGGCGTCATTGACGTTTTCCGTCGAGAACTGGAGCATGCGCACTGGGCTATTTTAAGCCCGGCGCATGCGCAGTTCGATCGGCACGGGGGCGCGCTTAATTTAAATACAAGCCGCCCCCTTGGAATTACGCGGGGATACGCCGGGCCAATTACACTACGCCGCCGCAAATTACGGAGCAAGTGTTTGGGGAATACGGCACTTGCTCCTGTAAGTTGGGGCGGCATAGTGTAAATAGCTTACGCGACGCCGCCGCAGGATCTACCAGAATCTGGCCCAGGGTTTATAACCCTCCCTTACTCTATCAAAGAAAAAAAAGGTTTTGCCTGTAGTTCTACCATAACAATGATTTGCTACATTTGGGTCTGTTAAATATAAAAGTGTTTTGTTACATATGTTCAATAAGTGCAAAATATGAACTGATCCTGCCAGAAATCTGGTGAGTTTGAGACTTCCTGTGCACGCCGCTGCACCGAAATCCTCAGCAGTATTATCAGCCCTGCCCAGTTCACTCTGTGGACTACAGAACCCCCCCATTTTAGGATTATGCAGAGATGGGGAGGTGTTCTCTAGTTTAAATCAGAAGAAAGTACATGCAGTACAGTGAGTGGGCGCTGTCACCCTAGGACAAGAAGTGTGTCACTGGCAGGATCACCAGGTAAGAAAAAAGGGGAAAAACGCAATTGCAAAGCATTAAAAGTCATCATTGGCCATTGTAGGCAAGTAAAAACAACAACAAGCATATCTCACAGGCTAGGTTTAGATGTGTGTCTAAACCAGGTGCTCCTCTGAAAATCAATTCACATTTAGATCACTTTTTATAGAGGGCTCCTTCATACTAATTCTTGGGGGGCAATAAAACCCTGCAGTTGAGTCAGGCTTTTACAATCCCCACTTCCTTTATTCAAGCAAACAGGGCTGCTCTGCAAGCACCCCACAAACATGTGCAATACTTGCAGTTGCTGTGTGCTAGTGCATGGTTGAAGGGGTTAAATCAGGCAGTGAGAAGGCGATACAACCCCTCCTCACCGCCTGTGAAATGCTCTCTGAAGAGCAATCCGAATGCTCATTCTTCAGACAGCAAAACTAGAGTGAACAAGCCTTAGACGAAATACTTTTTATGAGAATCTAGAACAGTTTTTCTCAACCAGCGTTCCTCCTAAGGTAAAAAACAAAACAAGGGTTCCTTCTAAGGTTATAAAAACCAAGGGTTCCTTCTAAGGTTATAAATACCAAGAGTTCCTTTTAAGGTTAAAAAAAACAACAAGGGTTCCTCCCAAGGTTATAAAAAACCAAGGGTTTCTTGTAAGGTTAAAAAAACAGGGGTTCCTCCTAAGGTTAAAAAAAAACAAGGGTTCCTTCTAAGGTTATAAAAACTAAGGGTTGCTCCTTAGGTTATAAAAAACAAGGGTTCCTCCTAAGGTTAAAAAAAAAACAAGGGTTCCTTCTAAGGTTAAAAACAAACCAAGGGTTCCTTCTAAGGTTATAAAAACAAGGGTTCCTCCCAAGGTTATAAAAAATCAAGGGTTCCTTCTAAGGTTAAAATAACCAAGGGTTCTTCCTAAGGTTAAAAAAAGCCAAGGGTTCCTTCTAAGGTTATAAAAAACAAGGGTTCCTCCGAAGATTTAAAAAAAAAAACAAGGGTGTCTCCTAAGGTTATAAAAACCAAGGGTTCCTTCAAAGGTTAAAAAAAAAACAAGGGTTCCTCCTAAGGTTAAAAAAAAAACAAGGGTTTCTCCCAAGGTTATAAAACATCAAGGGTTCCTCCTAAGGTTAAAAAAAGCCAAGGGTTCCTTCTAAGGTTATAAAAACCAAGGGTTCCTCCGAAGATTAAAAAAAAAAAACAAGGGTGTCTCCTAAGGTTATAAAAATCAAGGGTTCCTTCAAAGGTTAAAAAAAAACAAGGGTTCCTCCTAAGGTTAAAAAAAAAACAAGGGTTTCTCCCAAGGTTATAAAACATCAAGGGTTCCTCCTAAGGTTAAAAAAAGCTAAGGGTTCCTTCTAAGGTTAAAATAACCAAGGGTTCCTCCTAAGGTTAAAAAAAGCCAAGGGTTCCTCCTAAGGTTATAAAAACCAAGGGTTGCTCCTTAGGTTAAAAAAAAAACAAAATAATTGTTCCTCTTAAGGTTATAAAAAAACCAAGGGTTCCTTCTAAGGTTATAAAAACCAAGGGATCCCCCTAAGGTTAAAAAAACAAGGGTTCCTCCCAAGGTTATACAAAATTAAGGGTTCCTTCTAAGGTTATAAAAGCCAAGGGATCCCCCTAAGGTTAAAAAAACAAGGGTTCCTCCCAAGGTTATAAAAAATCAAGGGTTCCTTCTAAGGTTAAAATAACCAAGGGTTCCTTCTAAGATTAAAAAAAAACCAAGGGTTCCTCCTAAGATAAAAAAAAAAACAAGGGTTCCTCCTAAGGTTAAAAAAAAACAAGGGTGTCTTCTAAGGTTAAAAAAACCAAGGGTTCCTCCTGAGGTTATAAAAACCAAGGGTTCCTCCTGAGGTTATAAAAACCAAGGGTTCCTCCTGAGGTTGCCAGGGGTTCCTTGAGCTTTGAGCAATGGTGGATCGATCTCCCAACTTTACTGATCACCAATGCAAGGGGGTCATTTTCCTACTTCTAAACTAACCACTAATGTTAGTGTGGGCACTACATTACTTATTCTTATATTTACAACTTTCTTTGATGTATTAATTATGCTAATGTATCACGAGCTGTAGACATAATTTAGCAGGGGTTCCCCAAGAAGTTGAAATTACTTCAAGGGTTCCTCGGGGTAATAAGGTTGAGGAAGGCTGATCTAGAAGGATGTCATTTATCAAAGTCTTATCACATGGTCACCTTTTTTTTTTCTCCAAAAGGGGTGTCATTGCCAAGTACACCGATCGTCACCTGGGGGGATTACTTCACTCCTAGGAGAAAATGTTCCACCACCCCCCTGTGTCTGCCCGCTGTGCCAGTGTCACGTACCACCAGCATGGTAGTAAGTATAAAGCCATTATTCTGTTATATGGAGCCTCCCTCCCATAGACATCAATGGAACCCCATTAGTGTAGAAAATAAACTTAATTTTTATAATGGGAAACTATAATGCATCATTTATGGTAAAGCCCATTGGGTGAAACATGTTAGGGGGTGTTTCTGGGGGAGTGACCATGTGCTGATGCTTTTCGCCTGATTAAAGTTTTACCCGTGAAAAGTAACCACTGTGTTTGTTTTGCTCCAGTTCCCTCCTCGTGTCAACCCCCTCCATCCCCCGGGAGTGAAGAGGAGGATGGTGAGCCTGGAGACCGTGCCCACACACCAGCACAATCACCAGAGGGTCATCTGCATGCAGCAAAGAGAATACAGCCGGTGAGTACCTAACAAGAAATCACCATAGCAACAGCATTATATAGCTGGGGAAACTCCTATCAGGCCTCATGTATGATTATGTCTGTGTTGTCCATAGCAACCTATCAGACTAGGGTTGCCATCAATGTTTTGGCAAATTGAAGGCTATTGGGCGGAGTAGGGCGTAGAAAAGTTGACAAATTAGAGGCGGGGCTACTAGTGGCCAAACCGTATTTAATGGGTTGAAGGACATCGACATCTGCACTGAAAGATGACATCACCCTCTCTTTGTCATCGCAGGGGCAGGGCTGGTGCTACCACAAGGCAAACTAGGGCCGCCCCCCCCCCCCCCTCCTGTAGTCACAAAAAAAAAACGGGCCCTTTAATAATTTTTATTTTGCTTAAAATTTAATTTTTACTTTTTACTAACTGCAGTGATGGCGGCCGTCTATAGAGGGCGCTGCAGCGCCACCCCCTCTCGCAAATAACATACATTCATGTATTGCATTGCACGAATGTATGTTATTGTTGCCAGCTGCCTGGTCTATTCAGATAGCCGGACATTGGGCGCGGGTTATCTGAATAACGGCAGCTGGTTGGCTGTGTGGAAGTGCCTATCAGAGCCAGAGGCTCTGATAGGCTTTCCGAGTACAGCCCCTCGGCTCCCGGATGCCTTATCCTCGGAACGTAGGGGGGCTGCGTCCCTTGGATAAGACTGACGGCCGTCTCAGCCAATCAGGTTCACCGATTCTGGTTATCGGTAACCTGATTGGCTGAAGCATCATCGAGGGTGGGGAGGACATCGAGGGACAAGGAAGCAGAAAGGTAAGTGCATTTTACAGGGCACACCGGCGACAATGGGCACAGAAGCGACAAATGGCACAGTAGCATCAATGGGTACAGTGGCGACAAAGGGCACAGTGGCATCAATTAAAGGGCACAGTGACATTCACAGTGGCAACAATGGGCACAGTGGTGACAAAGGGCACAGTGGTGACAATGGGCACAGTGGCAACAATTAAAGGGCACAGTGACATGCACAGTGGCAACAATGGGCACAGTGGCGACAATTAAAGGGCACAGTGGCGACAATTGAGGGGCACAGTGGCTGCGTTTGATGGCATGGCACAGTGGTGACAATTGATGGCACAGTGGCTGTGTGTGATGGCATGGCACAGTGACTGCGTTTGATGGCATGGCACAGTGGCTGCGTTTGATGGCATGGCACAGTGACTGCGTTTGATGGAATGGCACAGTGGTGCGAATGGATGGCATAGTGACTGCATTTGATGGCATGGCACAGTGGTGACAATTGATGGCACAGTGGCTGCGTTTGATGGCATGGCACAGTGGTGACAATTGATGGCACAGTGACTGCGTTTGATGGCATGGCACAGTGGCTGCGTTTGATGGCATGGCACAGTGACTGCGTTTGATGGCATGGCACAGTGGTGCGAATTGATGGCATAGTGACTGCATTTGATGGCATGGCACAGTGGTGATAATTGATGCCACAGTGGCTGCGTTTGATGGCATGGCACCGTGGTGACAATTGATGGCACAGTGGCTGCATTTGATGGCATGGCACAGTGGTGCGAATTGATGGCACAGCGACTTCATTTGATGGCATGGCACAATGGTGATAATTAATGGCACAGTGACTGCGTTTGATGGCATGGCACAGTGGTCACAATTGATGGCACAGTGGCTGCATTTGATGGGCACAGTGAGGCTGCAATTTTTTTTTGTTTTTTGTTTGCGCCCCCCCCAAAAATTTTGAGCACCAGCCGCCACGGGTCCCAAAACCTCTATACAGCCGCCAAGTGGGTCTTATAGGTTTGAAGTGTGCCTGCTGAAGTGCCCTCCAATGTATATTCAGAGGAACAAGGTAAAGGAGGGGTAAGAAGTACAGCTTTTCACAAAACACCAGAAGCAGATGAAACAAAAAAAAAAAAAGTAAGGCTGGAGTTCTGCTTTAAATAAGTGTAAAAACTCCTGTTACATTTTCCACTCTGGGTTTAAAGGGAAGACAATTCACCATTATCATGTAACAAATCCTTTATTTTCCCAGGTTCCACACGGGCTGGAGGCGACCCTTTTATGGCACAGCGGTAGAAAAAGAGGAATACAGGCAAGTGATTTCTGATAATAAGACTTCTCCTGACTTTCTTATTGGAATATCCTTTCATTTTCCATTGAGCACTCTTTAACCTTGGAAAATGTAAAAACTTCACTTTTAATTTCTGAAAAGTGTGGCGTGTATTTGTATGGCGCCCCCCGGAGTCAATACTTTGTAGAACCTCCTTTCACTGCAATTACAGCTGCAAGGCTTTTTGGGGAGGTCTCTACCAGCTTTGCACATCTAGAGAGGGACATTTCTGCCCATTCTTCTTTGCAAAATATCTCAAGCTCTGTCAGATTGGATGGAGAGCGTCTGTGATCAGCAATTTTCAAGTCTTGCCACAGATTCTCAATGGGATTTAGGTCTGGACTTTGAATAGGCCATTCTGACACATGAATATGCTTTGATCTAAACCAGGAATGTCCAAAATCCGTCCCGTGGGCCAAATGCGGCCCCCTGTTGATTTAATATGGCCCCCCTGGGGATTTGGATATATATATTGTTTGTGGCCCCCAGGGCCACAAAAGATATATACCATATTTATCGGTGTTGCCTAGGGGGGGACAGGAAGGGGGCAAGACGAGCGCCGTCAGATTACATAAAGAGAATCTCCTGTTTACTCAGCAGTGTCTCTATTGGAAGTCCCGTCTCCTGGTATGCCATTGGATGACCGTTCTGTCTATCATAGGAGGCGGGACTTTGTATTAACTAGTTGCCGACCAGCCGCCGTCATTTTACGGCGGCAGGTCGGCTCTCCTGGGCGAGAGCCCGTAGCTATACGTTGGCTCTTTTAGTGGCCAATAGGGGCGCGTCCGTGACTCCAGTGCGGGTGCCTGGGGGGCGCGATCGCCGCCGGGCACCCGCGATTGCTCGTTACCGAGCTCCCGGTCCTGTCAGGGGGGGAAACGCTGATCCTCTGTTCATACAACGTATGAACAGAAGATCAGTGTTTCCCCCTAGTAAGGCCACCCCCCCCCCCCCCACACAGTAAGAAAACACCCAGGGAACATACTTAACCCCTTCCCCGCCCCCTAGTGTTAACCCCTTCACTGCCAGTGGCATTTTTATAGTAATCCAATGCATTTTTATAGCACTGATCGCTATAAAAATGGCAATGGTCCTAAAAATGTGTCAAAAGTGTCAGCCATAATGTCGCAGTACCGAAAAAAATCGCTGATCGCCGCCATTACTAGTAAAAAATATATATTAATAAAAATGACATAAAAATACCCCCTATTTTGTAAACGCTATAACTTTTGCGCAAACCAATCAATAAACGCTTATTGCGATTTTTTTTAATGAAAAATATGTAGAAGAATACGTATCGGCCAAAACCGAGGAAAAAAAATGCTTTTTTATATATTTTTGGGGGATATTTATTACAGCAAAAAGTAAAAAATATTATTTTTTTTCAAAATTGTCGCTCTATTTTTGTTTATAGCACAAAAAATAAAAACCGCAGAGGTGATCAAATACCACCAAAACAAAGATCTATTTGTGGGGAAAAAAGGGCGTCAATTTTGTTTGGGAGCCACGTCGCACGACCGCGCAATTGTCATTCAAAGTGCGACAGCGCTGAAAACTAAAAATTGGTCTGGGCAGGAAGGGAATGCCCGGTATTGAAGTGGTTAAAAAAAAAAAAAAAAAGTTGAAAACCATTTATCATTTTTCTTCCACTTCACAATTATGTGTCACTTTGTGTTGTTCCATCACATAAAATCCCAATAAACTACTTTATGTTTTTGGCTGTAACATGACAAAAATGTAGAAAATTTCAAGGGGTATGAATACTTTTTCAAGGCACTGTATGCAGCCTGTGCTCTTAACAGCCACCTCGTGGTCTTTATCAGTAAGATCACATACAGCAGATTTCCATATATCTGACAGATTTCCATGACAGATGTGCGATATGATTAAATAAAGCGTTTTTTTGATCACGTATTTTCCAGAAAGGAGACCAGACATGTGCTGAAGAAGCAGATGAGTGACAAGTGGGCTCTTCAGAGGGAGTCCCTAGCCAGCCAGAGCAAGGAACTGGAGACTCTCAAGGAAGCGGACCGGCTCGCCATTGTCCAGGACCTGGAGCAGGAACGAGCCAAAGCCTTATTCCTGAGGAAATACAGGGATGAGAATAAACGGGTGAGGCAATGATTTTTTATTTTTACGGTTGATTGTCACCAGTTTTAAAGTTGCTTATGCATTGAAATGTACTGATCGCCATTTCTCCTCCTTAAAGCCTAACCCTAGATAAAAAATAAATGATCGATGTCTCTGCAAGTATTTGGGAATTAAAACAAAAATGCTGCTTTTGCTGCAATACTGACCTTCAAACCTGAGCTGTCCTCCATAGTACTTTTCCCATAAGATGTCCATCCAGTGTGATTCCACCTGGAGACCGAGGACATACTATGGGCCAGATCCGCGCAGCGCATTCCTACGTCCGGCGTAGCGTATCTCTGATACACTACGCCGCTGCAACTTACAGCGCATTTTCCTTATGCTCAAAGAATTTGCGGCGTAAGTTACGGCGGCGTAGTATAACTTTGGCGGCGTAAGGGCGCGCAATTCAAATGTATGTGATGGGGGCGTGTTTTATGTTAATACGTCGTGACCCGACGTAAATGACGTTTTTTTTTAACGGCGCATGTGCCGTCCGTGGGGGTATCCCAGTGCGCATGCTCGAAAATAAACCGGAACAAGCCAATGTTTACGACGATGACGTCATTCTACGCAAATCCCTATTCACGAACGACATACGCAAACGACGTAAAAAATTAAAAATTCCACGCGGGAACGACGGCCATACTTAACATAGGATACGCCTCATATAGCAGGGGTAACTATACGCCGAAAAAAGCCTTACGGAAACTACATAAAAAAAAATGCACCGGCCGGACGTACGTTCGTGGATCGCCGTATCTAGCTAATTTGCATACTCGACACGGAATTCGACGGAAACGCCACCTAGTGGCCGGCGGAAAAATGCACCTTAGATCCGACGGAGTACTAAGACATACGCCTGTCGGATCGATCCGAGATGCCGTCGTATCTTGTTTTGTAGATACAAAACAAAGATACGACGCGGGAACTTTGAAATTACGCAGCGTATCAATAGATACGCCGGCGTAATTCTTCTGTGGATCTGGCCCTATGAGTGCAGGACATCACATACCTTGGCGTCACCTTGGTATATTTCACTCACAGTGGCCCTGGCGTAATTGCCACTCTTTGCGTCATCTATTGCCCAATGCCATAGAACAGGGGTCCAAACTGCATTCCAAATGTTCAACCTCTGCTTGTCTTTATCTGGCCTGCGGGGTACTGTTTTTCCCACTGATACTAGGCACTATTCTCCCTACTGACATCAATGATCAGGAACCATTTCTTCCACTGACACCAACAGCAGGGCATAATTCTTTCCACTGACACCAATGATGGGGCACTATTCTTTCTACAAACGCCAACAATGGAGCACTATTCCTCCCACTGATACCGACGATGGGGCATTATTCCTCCTACAAACACCAACAATGGGTGCTATTCCTCCCAATGACACCAATGACGGAGCACTACTCCTCCTACTGATACCAACGATGGGGCACTATTTCTCCTACTGACACTAACGCTGGAGAATTGTTCCTCCCACTGACACCAAGGATGGGGCTCTATTACCCCTAACACACAAATGATGGGGCACTATTCCTCACACTAACACCAATGATGGGACACTATTCCATTCACTGATCCCAACGATGGGGCATTAATCCTCCCACTGACACACTATTCCTCCCACTAATAGAGCCCCCAATGATGGGGCTCTATTACCCCTAACATGCAAATGATGGGCTACTATTCCTCACACTGGCACCAATGATGGGACACTATTCCTCCCACTGACACCAATGATGGGACACTATTCCTCCCACTGACACCAATGATGGGACACTATTCCTCCCACTAACAGTAAAACTCTATTCCTCTATACCAACATTATGGCACTGTTCCTTCCACTGACAGCAACAATGGGGCACTATTCCTCCCACTGACACCAACGATAGGGCAATATTCCAACAGACACCAACAATGGGGTATTATTACTCCCACTGAGACCAACAATGAAGCCCTATACCTCCCACTGTTACCAACGATGAGGCACTATTCCTTCCACTGACACCGACAATGGGGCACTTATTTATTGCACTGAAACCAACGATGGGACATTACTACTCCCACTGACAAAATTGGTGGAGTACTATTCCTTCCACTGACACCAACAATGGGGCACTAGGTAATTTTTTTTACTCCCAATAATCACCAAGGCCACAGTCCAGGCCCTCTAAAGTCTGAAGGACAGTTATCTGGCCCTTTATTTAAAAAGTATGGAGACCCCTGCGATAGGCGATTTGGAGGAAAAGAGGATCCCAGTTGACTGGCCTGAAGACAGGAAAAAAGTCTTAACAACAAAAAATAGAATAAAATACATGCCACGGCAGTCCTCCAGGGGGCGATTGGGAACTGGAGATGGGTTTTAATCTTTTAGAGTATTAGAATAAAAAGGAATATTGGGGGGTAATAAATCTCAACCGCTTAGATCACCTAATAAATCAGCCGAAAGAATTTGGTGTATAAATGCTTTCTTTTTTTTCAATATTTGCAGTTAATGGAAAGCAGATGGCAAGAAAACCGGCTGACCCGATCCTTGGAGACGCTGAAGGAGAGAGAACTTCTACAATATAACCCAATTAACTGGAGCGGAACTCTGAAATAATTTTTTTTTAAGTGTTTGCTGCGTTCATTAAAAAGGCCCCCATTATAGAGACATTCTTAAAAAAAATCTCCTTTAAAAAAAGGGCACCACGGCTTTATTCCAGGTATGGATATTGGACCAGCTTAGACCAATATTACTATGTATATACCACACCTCTGGATCCTTTAGAACAGTGATGGCGAACCTTGGCACCCCGGATGTTTTGGAACTACATTTCCCACAATGCTCAGCAGTGTAGTGCAGGCCTCAAAATTTCAAGTCCTGAGCTACTAGCCAGGCCTCAAGGCGTACTCGCCACCAGTTGCCCCGCCCAACCCCTACCATGTCCCGCCCCCAATCCCGTCCCCATAAATCTCATGAAATGTATTAACAACAACTTTAGCCGTGCCCAAAAATGCAGCCTGCCCATGTCTACCAATGCAGCAAAATGTCCCCATTTTGCAGCCAGAGTTCCCCCACAATTGCAGCCACGAGTCCCCCCACATTTGCAGCCACGAGTCCCCCCACATTTGCAGCCACGAGTCCCCCCACATTTGCAGCCACGAGTCCCCCCCACATTGCAGCCACGAGTCCCCCCCACATTGCAGCCACGAGTCCCCCCCACATTGCAGCCACGAGTCCCCCCCACATTGCAGCCACGAGTCCCCCCACATTGCAGCCACGAGTCCCCCCACATTGCAGCCACGAGTCCCCCCACATTGCAGCCTACCTGTGCCGAGTAGGGTAGGAGAGGAGCCGGAGCCGCTGCCTTGTTCAAACCGCGGGGAACATTACAGCTTTCAAATCAATAGCTGCCGCCACCGCGAGCGTCATATACAACCCCTCCCCCTTGTCTGGGAAACTTTGATAGACAGATCACCCATCTAATCCTGGGATGGGTGATCGGTCTATGAAAAAAGTGCCCGGAAAAGGGGGAGGCGCTGAATATGATGCTCGCGGTGGCGGCAGCTATTGATTTGAAAGATGTAATGTTCCCTGCGCTATTAACAAACAGGCGGCGACGCAACTCTCCTTGCTCACCCCCCCTGCTCCCAGGCAGCCCACACTCGCCAGCCCTCAAAATTTACTCGCAAAATGCGAGCAGGCGAGTGAAATTTTGAGGTCTGGTGTAGAGGAGCATCATGGGAAATGTAGTTCCAAAACATCCGGGGTGCCAAGGTTCGCCATCACTGCTCTAGAAGCTGAAAATCACTGTATTAGACACCGCTACTCCAGTGATCTTTACTGGCTTTGGGGGATCCCATGCCAAGCAGCAGCCCTGTTGCATTGCTAACCACTTCAGCCCCAGAAGATTTGGCTGCTCAATGTCCGGGGCCATTTTTTTTTGCAATTCAGCACTGCGTCAATTTAACGGACAACTGCGCGGTCACGCAATGTTGTACCCAAACAAAATTGACGTCCTTTTTTTCCCCAAAAATAGAGCTTTATTCTGGTGGTATTTGATTACCTCTGCTATTTTTATTTTTTGCGCTATAAACAAAACAAAAAAAAAAATAAAAAGCGACAATTTCGAAAAAAACACAATATTTTGTATTTTTTGCTATAATAAATATCCCCAATTTTTTTTTTTTTTTAAAAAGCAAATTCTTTCTCAGTTTAGGCCGATACGTATTCTTCTACATATTTTTGGTAATAAAAATTGTGAAAAAAAGAGGGCGCTAATAGGTGATAAATCATGTGTAGTAAACAGCTTGTCATACAAATGAAAACATTACAATAAATAATGATATATTAGCATAGGTGAAAAATTGGTGATGAGTCCAACATCAATTAGTAACACCACAGCATACTTGTTGTATACTAATAAATAGTCCCAATATATATGTAGATTGCAATCTCTCCAATGCACCAAACACTTGAAAAATAGTGACGTGAATCTTGCTTTAAAGTGAAATGCTCCTTCACCAAAACGATACTTTCCGATCACCCAAAAGTGCTCAAATTAGTTGCTGCGCTTACCAGATGTATTGGACTTCTTTAGTGAAAAAGAAAGTCAAATAAAGCTTATGCAGGATAACTCCCTGGTGGTCCAGTGTTGGCATCAGAGGGGGGGCTGCGCTGACAAACAATCAGCGGAACCCCCCCTGTCAGGAGAGCCGCCGATCGCCTCTCCTCTACTCACGTCTGTCAGACGCGAGTGAGGAAGAGCCGATCAACGGCTCTTCCTGTTTACAACGTGACCAGTCGTGGTTGGACACAGCCGGAGGCTCTTTACCGAGATCGGAGATGCAGGGTATCAGATTGACACCCCGCATCACCGATCGCCGGCATGAAATCCTGCAGGACGTCAATAGACGTCCAGTCAGGATTTCACAACTACTTCCCGGATGTCAATTGGCTATTGACCGGACGGTAAGTGGTAAAAAAAAAAAAAAAAAAAAAAAAAAAAATACAGGTTACCAGTTTAGAGTTCAAAAACGTTGCCCATGGAGGTTTATTTAAATACCGAAGTTTGGCGCCATTTCACGAGTATTCCATGGTCGGTTGGCAGACAAATGACCGCCACCTATAACTGGCCTTCATAGCAAGGAGCACATGGAAGGGCAAACACATGAAAGAAACATTGGCCCAGATTCAAAGAGATTTGCTCTATTTTTGCGGAGGCACAGGGCAACGATTTTGCCCTGCGCCCCCGCAAATTTGCGCCGCTGCCCTCGATTCACGGAGCAGTAGCTCCGTAAATTGCGAGGGCGCGCCGGCAAAATTGCCCGGCGTAAGCGCGCGCAATGTAAATGATCCCGCCGGGGGCGGGAATCATTTAAATTAGGCGCGTTCCTGCACCGATCGTAAAGCGCATGCTCCGTCGGGAAACTTTCCCGACATGCATTGCGGCAAATGACGTCGCAAAGACGTAATTTGCTTCAAAGTGAACGTGAATGGCGTCCAGCGCCATTCACTTACGCAAACGACGTAAAATTCGAACATCGCGACGCGGCAACGACGGGTATCCTTAGCATTGGCTGCGCCTGCTATTAGCGGGAGCAGCCTTACGCTAAGCACGCCGTACGGAAACTACGTAACTTGCGTACGCAGGGCCCGCGCAACAATTGTGAATCGGTGTTAGTATGCAATTTGCATACTATACGCTGAGCACAATGGGAGCGCCCCCTAGCGGTCAACGCAAGAATGCAGCCTAAAATCTGCGTGGCATAAGAGCCTTATGCCACGCAGATTTTAGGCTGCAGTCGGCATTACGATGTTCCCGAATCAGGAGCATTCGTAACGCCGGAGCAAGTAAGCAATCGCGCTGCGTAACCTATGGTTACACAGGCGCAATTGCTTCTTGAATCTGGGCCACTGTTGAGCGATGGAATGTTCCGTTTTTGTCTTTCATGTGTTTGCCCTTCCATGTGCTCCTTGCTGTGAAGGCCAGTTATAGGTGGGGGTGGGGGACATTTGTTTGTTCCTTGTTAAACAGACAGGAAACGATTAAACCTTTGTCACGTTTTTTTATTACCGTTTATGTCCCCGGGTTGCTTGGATAGAGTCACTCCATCTTGGTGACCATTATCACCAAAACAAAAAAAAAGGGGCTGGCATCCCAAATTGTAACAAGAAGACATTTTCCACTCAATTAACCAATTGCTTACTGGGGCACATATACCCCCCTCCTGCCCAGGTGAAATTTCAGCTTCCGGCACTGCGTCGCTTTAACTAACAATTGCGCGATCGTGCGACGTGGCTCCCAAACAAAATTGGCGTCCTTTTTTCCCCCCACAAATAGAGCTTTCTTTTGGTGGTATTTGATCGCCTCTGTGGGTTTTTATTATTTGCGCTATAAACAAAAAAAAAAAAAATTCTTTACTTGTTGCCTTTAATAAATAGCTATTTTTTTTTTTTTTTAAATATGTTTTCTCAGTCTAGGCAGGCCGATACGTATTCTTCTACATATTTTTGGTAAAAAAAAAAAAAAATCGTAATAAGCGAATGGTTTGCGCAAAAGTTATAGCGCCTACAAAATAAAGGACAGAATAATTTTTTTTTTTTTTTTACTAGTAATGGCGGCGATCTGTGATTTTTATCGGCACTGCGACATTATGGCGGACATATCGGACACTTTTGACACAATTCACATTTATACAGCGATCAGTGCTATAAATATGCACAGATTACTGTATAAATGTGACTGGCATTCACTAGGGGATGAGGAGGGGGTTAAATGTGTGCCCTGCATAGCGTTTCTAACTGTGGGGAAAGGGGACTGACTGGGGGAGGTGACCGATCTGTGTCCCTATGTACAAGGGGCACAGATCGGTCTCCTCTCTCCCTGACAGGACGTGGATCTGTGTGTTTACACAGAGATCCACGTCCTTGTCTCTGTAACCGCCGATCGCGGGTTCCTGGCGGACATCGCGGCTGCCAGGCACGCGCATCGGCATCTCAGTGATTCGGCGGGCACGCATGCACCCCCCAGTGGCTGGAGGCCGTATATAGACGGCCTCCCGGAAATTAAGATCCACACTGCGGCTGTATAAAGTCGTACGGCCGTCAGGAAGTGGCCAACGATGAATTAATAAGACAAAATCACAAACGTTTAAAAGGCTTAAATATGTTTATTATCCTGAGATGAATAAATAAGAGACAAAACCGTTCTAAAAAGGTAACCGAGTCAAATAAAACAGGCTTGGAACATGCACAAGCTCATTGTCTTTCGAGTCCTTTTTACCGACAGTCCACAGGAGCTGCGAGGGATTTCCTCCCAAAAAACTGATTTTGTGGTTGCAGAACATCAAAGTGCAACTCCGCTTTTGTGGGAAAAACACAGCAAATAAAAAAAAAAAAAAAAAAAAAAAAATACAATTATTAACTCAAACAATGATGTATTTTAATGTTTAATTACCTATTTTTCCAATCTGCAGCTGCTGTACAATTCTGACAAATGCAATATGGCAACCTGGAAGAGTTCTGTATACCGTCAGTGTACAGATGCTCTCAGAAATGGCATTTCCTGTTGGCTCTCTGATATTAGGCACCCCCTGCAATAGGAATTTCAGTTTTCATAAAATACTCCCCCAGGGGTTAGATACTTCTAAAAAGGGATCCAGAACCTGCCACTTTTCTCACTAGAACACTGTGTGCACCAGATGATTATAATGAACCAAAGCCTCCCATTCGGATTCAGCCTACATAGGACAGGGCTCGACAAATCCCGGTCGCCATGGCGACTAGAAATAGTGTCCTGGCGACTTGGCTTGGAAGGTGGGCTGGCGCCATCTGGTGGTGAGCCGCTGGTATTACAAGTTATTACCACCAGATGTGTGAGCTGGCGCCATCTGGTGGTGGCCGTTGGTATTACAAGTTAAGCATTACAAGTTAAACAGCAATTCTAATGTAATTTTTCACTATTTTGCACTGCCATCTTCTTCCCTCTAATTAGAACCCCCAAACATTATATATATTTTTTATCCTAACACCCTAGAGAATAAAATGGTGATAATTGCAATACTTTGTCACGCCATATTTGCGCAGCGGTCTAACAAGCGCACTTTTTTGGCAAAAAATTACACTTTTTTTAATTAAAAAATAAGACAACAGTAAAGTTATCCCCATTTTTTTTTTATATTCTGAAAGATAATGTTACACCGAGTAAATTCATACCCAACATGTCACGCTTCAAAATTGCGTCCGCTCGTGGAATGCCGACAAACTTTTACCCTTTAAAATCTTCATAGGCGACGTTTAAAAAAATCTACAGGTTGCATGTTTTGAATTACAGAGGAGGACTAGGGCTAGAATTATTGCTCTCGCTCTACCAATCGCGGCGATACCTCACATGTGTGGTTTGAACACCGTTTACATATGCGGGCGCTGCTCACGTATGTGTTCGCTTCTGCGCGCAAGCTCGTCGGGACGGGGTGCGTTTTCTGGCTCCTAACTTTTTTTAGCTGGCTCCTAGATTCCAAGCAAATTTGTCAAACCCTGACATAGGACATAACCATTTGGATGTAATCCCGGAAAAAAAATAAAAATGTTGATGTCACAACATACAGTATAAGATTTCCTATAATCTGTGCCCAGTCTTGCCAATCCAGCTCTGAGCAATCCTCTTATTGTTCAGTGAAATAAAACGGACTTGCAGAGAAAAACCTTAGTCCGTTCTTCCCCCTTGCTGTGAGTGACAGGTTATTTACATATCTCATGCAGTAGCCTGGAGACAGGCATTATTTTTTAATTCCCACCCCCACTCCTTTTCTAAAGTCATGTGGTTACTTTTCTGGATTTTGGACTGGATGTTGGTGATCATAGCAGAATTTACTGTAAGGAATACACAGGGGAAAAAGATGCATGCTGACAAGGGAAGTGAAGAGGAGGGCGGGGAGTCTACCGACATCACAACTCCACCCACCGAGCTCCAGACAACAGACCCACCCACAGAATCTGCAGTTTTTCAGTTCTTATAAACAGAGGGGAGACATTTGACAGGTAAGGATACATGCAGGAGGCATCTATATCCTTATAGATCAGCACTATGGCAGGAGATTAGAAAGGATGAGAGTGGGTTTACATCCACTTTAAAGCAAAAATGCATAGAAATATGCTACCACGTCAAACCCTGCAATGTACAAAGTGCAGGTGATTTGTTTTTTCTCCTACATCAAAAGTGGAATTACTCTAAGATCTTAGGGCCCTTTCACACAAAGCCTTCCTTCTGCAGAGCGGGCGGATGACAGGTCTGTGCCCGTTCAGTTTATGCGGAGCAGACATGGACAAACCCCACCCTGCAGCCGGGAGTAAGCACACTCCGTTGTCCGTTTACATCTGGCTGCCTCTAACCCGGTCCGCCCAAACAGAAGAGGACGCAGTCCTCCATTTTCTCTTTTTATTGTGCCCAGAGGTAGGTGGGTGAAACAGACAAAAAAAAGAAAAAGAAAAAAGGGGTGTCAGTTTACACTTGCCTGTCCATAAGAATGCATAGACCTTATGATCAGGTCGGCCTGAAAACTGACAGGGGACCCGATTGGATCCCCATTTGACCATTTCTGCTCCATTTATAAGGCGGATCTGGGCTTTCCATATAAAAAGGGACAAAGCAATGGTTCACTTTAGCGCTACTCCCACCTCAAGTACTGCCTTCCCCCGTCGGGATGGAAGGGACCCCTTCCCTTTGCCTCCCATGTGATCGTACAAGTGGTTGAAAATTGGACACTCAGGCGCTGACACATGGGGAGGGAGGAGAGTTGACACCCCCGTGTAAGCATCAAAATGCGACTTGCAGCCTACACTTCCTTTGTTCACACCCAATGGCCGAGGGCGTGAAGGTGGTAGGGGAGGGGTAAGCCAAGTGAACTACAGCTGTGCCCTACATGAGTAAAGCTAGCCTTAGATGGATTGAATCTCAGCCAATTCAGCAGGGGTGGCCCAGATCCATCTATTAGCAAGCACGTTGTACTGAAGTTGATCCAACTATTGACTTCAGTACAACCAGCCCGTCTGCTTTTGTTCCCATGTGATCACTGCCGACTGCTTTAGCTGCTAGCAGTGATCATTGCGTTCTGCTGGCAGGGAAGGCTCTCCACTGGCAGAACACAACAGCGCTGCAGGAGGGATTCCCCTCATTAAAAACTGACTGTATTGATGGGGGACATAAGCAATTTCCTTTCCTTGCACCCTTGGTGCAAGGAGAGAAAATTGCAAAATCTATGGTCTGCCCAATGCATAGGCTCATTTTATGGGCTTATGTCAAGTGGTTTGGGCTGGCGTCGATGAACAAATGCTTTCGGGTGCATTCCACTTGCACTTAAAGTGGAGTTCCACCCATAAATATAACATTACATCAGTAGTTTTAAAAAAATGTCATTAGTCCTTTACAAATTTTTTTTAGATGCCTTCAAAGTGTTGTTGCTAGGCAGAATAGTTAATCTTCCCACTTCCTGCACCTAGGTGCTTAATGCTTCCTAACCTACACCGCACAGACTCCTGGGAATGTAGTGGGTGTAACTTTCTAGGAGTCTGCATTCCCCAGTCTCAAAGAATCATGTGACATGGACAGCACAGGTGCTGAAACCTGATCTGACACTGCTTGTGCAGCACTGAGCATGTGCGAGATTTGCAAGGCTGAAATCCAGGAAGTCATACAGTCTGGCTTCATGATGCCCACACTTAAGATGGCCCCAGTCAATTTCTATTTTATAAAGTGTCTAAATGCTGTAACAACCTAACAAAACGGACCTTAGTTTATAGACTAACTTTACTAGAATACATTAAGCTTGTGTATTACAGGGGTATTTATATTTACAAAGTGAAATTGTGTCCGGAACTCCGCTTTAAGATCAGCTTGAGTCTAAGATCATTTATAACTTATAGTCAGGCGGTGCATTTGATCCGCCATTTACTGCCTTCATGTCAACATTTGACCTCCTAAGCTGCATCAACCTAAAGCAAGTTCTGATGCAAACAAAAGTCTAACGACAGTCGACCAAAAAGCAAAAATGATTATCCTCAACAACTGATCTTCCTGTCAGACTACCGTTAACCAAGACCGCATTGGTTGCTGAACCATGTGGTATTGCACAAGCCCAACAGCATATGGACAAGAGAAGGATAATCTTTGTTTTATTTTCTTCAGGCCACAAAAGGCGTTGAGGTGCGTACTAGAAAAAGGTGCTTATGAGTATGGAGGACAAGCAAAGGGTGGCATATTTCTAAAGTGCGGCATGTTGTGATTGGCTAGTGGTAGCACAATCGCTATGGGCCCACAGGCAAACTGAGCCCCAACGGTTAACTGTCTAAGGGTGCAACACTCTTAAATATGTACTTAGGAAAAGCAAACTCTGAAAATCAGTCAGAAGTATCATTTTCGAGCCAAGCCATACCTTCACATCTGGTTCCCGTCTACGGTTTGTAGGAAACCTAAATTGAACCTATACTCAGACTACGAAACAAAATGAACCTGTGCCCAGACAAAGCACTTTAGGCATTTACATATTCTGAACAAGCAGCTAATTCACTTTAAAAGAAGTCCTCATTCACCTCTGTAGCTATAGGCATTGTAGAGGTATTCATCTTCAAATTCACAACAGAGGCACAGAGTCTAAAATCTTAGCTTTTCTTACAGACAGGGAGTTTTGCTAAAAGGTGCAAGAAGAAGGTTTTTGTGTTTTTTTGTAAATAGTGGGACCGATTGATTAAACCACCAACAGCAATAGTAGGCCCCAGCATGGCCACTAATGTAAACACAAAAATTGCAGCTTGCATGTTCTACACCCCTCCTGACTTTTCTGGAAATACTCTGCACTAAGCCAGCATTTATAGAAAAGCAGTGTGGAGCTGCCAAGGCATAATGCTGCAGCGAACACTCCCGGATAGGAGGAGAGCAGTCACATGACCCCAATAGATCATGTGACAGGTTTCCTCCTCCTGGCAGGTATTTATTCCCCCATTCATTGGAAGAAATGGGCGTTTGCTTAATTCCTGGATCAAGGGAAGCGCAAATCGCATTTGTGACGCAGATAGTAGTTCACAACATGGTCACATCTAGGCTTCACCACCGCTTTATAAATGGACCCCCAACCACAGGTACTAGATGGAGGCTTCAGTGACTGTAAACTACCATTGTTCACAAAAAAAATAAAAAACACAACACACGACACACTAAATACACAAAACTATTGCATATACCAGAAAAATACATAATAGTGCAACATTCAACGTTCCAGACTCTTCCTCGCTGTCCTAGAGAACACTTGACACCCTAATAAACATATCTATTTAGTGTATGTGCACACGGGAGTCTCGCTTCAGAAATGTGCATGCTGCCACAACCAGTCCTTCTGGAAAAAAAAATAAAAAATAAATGCCCGGCTGTCGATCCTTGGACTGCAAGACTTTGTGCCACGACCTGCAGATCCTGTTTGCACACATGAACAATAGTGTTCTGTCATACCCAATTTAAAACTGCAACATACTGCAGTTTTAAAGCTCTGGATTTTGCCATTATATGGTATAATCAATATGCAAAGCAAAAAACCACAATAAATATGTCTTTCCATTCTGTTTTAGTCCCTCTTTTGTAATGCTTTTAATAAAAGGGTAATGAGCAAAAAGAAGGAGGACAAAAAAAAAGGAAACCATGAGCATTGTCTAGGACAAAGGTCTCCAAAACTGTGGCCCTTTGCTTGCCTTTATCCTGGCCCATGGGGCACCATTTCATCCGTTGACTCTAAAACCGAGGCATCATTCCCGACACCAACAACGAAGCAAGATTTCCTCCCACTGACATCAATGACTGGGCACAATTCCTCCCACTGACACCAACAATCAGGCAAAATTTCTCCCAATAAAACCAATTATGGGGCACAATTCCTCCCGCTGACTGGGCAATATTCCACCCACAATCAGGCATCATTTCTCCTAATGACACCAACAATGGGGCACCGCTTACTCCAACCAAGGCAAGGAATTTTCAATACCCACTTGTCATGCTCCAGCCCCTCTAAGGTCATTGTTTGTACAGAAGACAACAGGCACCAGGATATATAAAAAAAAGTGTGAATCACTCCAGCAAGGACACAGACAGCAATCACAACCAGACAGGGGTTCTACCTCACTCGATTAAAGCTCTAGTCCAGGCAACTAAAATGAATTGCTTGTATTGCCTAGGGGGAGGGGAGAAACCGTTTTACTACCGATTCTCTGCTCCCCCAGCAGATGGCGCTCCAGCGGTGGACTGTCCCTCGGCATCATCATGTCCAATGCAGGGCTTTGGACTTTATGACTTCAGGACCCTAGACCACTGGAGCGTGAGGGAGGAGAAGCTACAAGGACTGGTTTAGCTGCGGGGAGGACCAGAGGATTGAAAAAAAAGTACAATTATTTTTTTTCCCCCTAGACCAAAATGAGCAATTAACCCTCGCAGTGCAGACATAGTCCCCATTGTTTTAAGTTGCCCAGAATTTGGAAGGTAGAAGACAATTTTTGACTCTCCAGACGCTTTAACCCTACGTTCAGATAAACCCAATCCACAAAAAAAAAAAAAAAAAAAAGAAGACAAAAAATAGGCCACATTCTGAAAAAAATAAAAATAAAAAAACAACTATATCCTTTCCTAAGAAAAGCGGTAGGTCAAATGGCTTCACAAATGGCTCCAGGTCATCAGCTGTCCAATAGCTACAAGCCTTGTGGAGTCACGGCTTCAAGTTCACATTCCGCGTGCCACCAAGTTACTCCAGTCTGTGTTAATCAAATCCATTTTTTTTTAAATCTATAGCAGCATTGCTGGACTGTCCATAGCACAGGCTGTAAGAAGGGCAAACATAGTTAGACTTTTTTGCCCAGCAGATGACCGCAAAAACCACACAGGCATATGTAAGGACCCCACACACACCATAAAGAATATTCCTTTTCAAGGAGTTGCTCAGCATGTTCATAAAAGGTACACAATGTGCTAAATTATAAGTTTCTGGACAGCTTGGCCCGGTTGTGCTTTGGAGGAAGCACCCGACTCCTATGCCGAGCTGTCAGGCTCCATGTAAAGCTCCTTATTAGCCAGGAAATCCTAGCCAAGGCCTTTGCAGGTAAAGTGGACATACAAAAGGTTCATATTTTCTTAACCATAAAACTTCTCAGGCTTAGAAATAATATTCGCCTTCTATTTTCATCCACTAGTTGCGGACTTCCAGGATGATAATGCTTCAAACTGTACTTGGGGAGGGGGGTCTTTTATACTAAAAGAGGACATAATTTGCTTATCCTAAGATCAGCCTAGTTTAAAGGCTTGATAAGGATGCTCTGCTTCAAAGCAGGGGGGGCGATACAAACTCTTTGGTGCCCACTTGTAAAGCAGGGAGGAGAAGCACTGTACACATAAATTCCCTCCATCGCACGTCTGTATCCCCATCGCTGAGGAGCTATCTGCCTTTCAGGAAGCCGTCCAAGACTCGGTCGCTTTTTTCGGAGAACCAATATCCAGCCATGGCGGCCAATGCCCCGATGAAGATGGCGGTGAAGACCATGTCTCCCTTGGCTGCCAGTGTGGCCAGAGCACAGATCACAACTCCAAAGAACATCTGCTGCAGGACCACCACTTCGTCATCTGTGATGTCATCAAACAGGCCTTTCTCAGAATCGTCTGTACAAAGGAACACAAAATAATTTATATTGGACTATGCTAAGGAGACCTACATAAATTTATATATATATATATATATATATATATATATATATATATATATTATACATATACACATATACAGTCAGATAGCCAATAAGGGGAGAGAGGGGGCAGGGTCGGGGGCTCCGGGTCTGAATGGAGACCGGGAGCTGTGACTCGGCATGGGTGTCCCCACAGCAAGCTGCTTTCTGTAGGGGGCACCGTCCCTTTTATGTGCTCCTGGACCCTATCCCCTGTTCAGTGCCCCCTACAGAAAGCAGCTTGCATTTGGGGCACCCATGCCGAGTCACAGCTCCTTGTCTCCATTCAGAGCCGGAGCCCCTGGCCCCGCCCCCTCTTTCCCCTGATTGGCTAGCTGTTTTTGAAAGCAACGGGAGCCAATGCTGCTGTGTCTCAACCAATCAGGAAGGAGAATCTCAGACGGCTGAGACATTCCTGAAACTAGATGGACCTCAGGTAAACATTACAAGGCTGAGGAAGGCTGCGGCACAAAGAAGGCTTTTTATCTTAAAATGCATATAATTCGTTAAGATGAAAAACTTTCTGCCTTTACAACCCCTTTAAAACAAAATAAACACATTTCAATTGTAAATAACTTTCCAATGCTTTACCAGGGATCCTCAAATGACGGCCCTCCAGCTGTTGTAGAACTACACATCCCATGAGGCATTGTAACACACTGACATTCACAGACATGACTAGGCATGATGGTAATTGTAGTTCCTGAACAACTGGAGGGCCGTAGTTTGAAGACCCATGCTTTATACCATTGCTAAAAGCTGAGGTATAAACAAAACCGTTGTCGGCAGGTATTGGTAATTGGTATCGGCGAGTGTTATCACTGTGGTATTAACTCATGGCACAATCACCAAGAACGATTGCCAGATCTGCCCCTTGCTTACTTTTTTTCATGGTATGCAGTCTAAAAAGCTGCACTGAGCTACAGGGAGCGAGGGCAAGTTCCCATCAAACACTCCTACCTTGATTGGTAGTTCTGCACATGCCATCCACTCTGGCGTAATCCTTCTCGCACACGCAGTTGTAGCTGCCCTCCGTGTTCACGCACTCCTCATGTGAGCCTTTGCACTTGGGTAACTCGCTGTCACACTCATCGATGTCTGGAAGAGAGAGGTGTACATTAAACAAGTTTATTTAATAGTGAAGCACAACTGGCTGAAAATGTTTTGGAACTACAGTTACCATGATGCTCATATGCACCCTTTAGAGTGCGTGAGCATCATGGGAATTGTAGTTCCAACACATCTGGGGTTCCATGATTTGCCATCACTGCTCTACATGCTAGACACGGACTCAGAACGATCACCTGGCACAGATTCAATAATTAACCTCTTGGGGCAGGGTTTATGATCAGAAAAATTTACATTAGCTGCCAGTAACTGTGGGCCAGATTCATGTAGAAATCCGGCGGCGTAACGTATCCCATTTACGTTACACCGCCGCAAGTTTTCAGCGTAAGTGCTTGATTCACAAAGCACTTGCCTGTAAACTTGCGGCAGGGTAGCGTAAAGCCGTCCGGCGCAAGCCCGCCTAATTCAAATGGGGCGTGTATCATTTAAATTAGGCGCGTTCCCACGCCAAACGTACTGTGCATGCTCCGTTTTGAAATTGCCCGCCGCGCTTTACGCGAAATGACGTCGCCCCGACGTAATGTTTTGAACGGCGACGTGTGTTACATACTTTCGAATTCCCGGACAACTTGCGCAAAAAAAAAAAAAAAAAAATTGAAATTCGACGCGGGAACGACGGCCATACTTTAACATGGGCTGTCTAATTTTACACCACCTAAATAGCAATCGCAACTTTACGACGGGAAAAGCCGACTAGCGACGACGTAAGAGAATGCGACGAACGCGCGTACCTTCATGGATCGCCGTAAACAGCTAATTAGCATACCCGACGCGGAAAATGCCGCGAACTCCACCCAGAGGGCACCGAAGTATTGCATCCTAAGATCCGAAGGCGTACGAAGCCGTACGCCTGTCGGATCTTAGCCAAATTCCGTCGTATCTGTTTGTGAATTCAAAATAAAGATACGACGTGGCAAATTTGAAAGTACGCCGGAGTATCAGCAGATACTCCGGCGTACTTTTTCTGTGAATCTGGCCCTGTGTCGGCAGCGCACTCTCAGCACAGCTGTATTTACACCAATTCAAGCAAATATGCGGCTGCTCGGCGCCAAGCCCCACGCGCGGAGAGGCTGCATATTTGCGTGCGGCCGGCACGAAGGGGTTAAGAAATTGCAAAGTTGACAGCCATGAAACCTGCATCTTAGGGGGTCAACCGATTTGCGTAGCGGCAGATTATTGGGGGGGGACCAATATTCACATTTTTTAATGATCGGTAAGAAACGTACACATATTGGTCAGATCTCCTCCATGCCCCCACACAGCACTCAGTGCAATCTCTATCAGCGGTTCAGAGAGATGACATTTCTCACTGCCCCCATCACCACTGTTCCGCCCCTACAGCCAGGCCGCGAAGGCTTCCCTCGACAGAGCTGCAGCCGCGGCCAAGACCTAAATAGAACTGCCGATATCAATAGAAATAATTTAAATACAAAATTATATTATATATATATTATATATATATATATATTATAGTATTAAAAAAAAAAAAAAAACACACACACACGCGATATCTAACAGGAGTGCATACTGTGCAAAGACTTCAAAAATCATTTAGAGCAGTGGTTCTCAACCCTGTCCTCAAGTACCCCCAACACGCCATGTTTGCAGGTTTTCCTTTATCTTGCACATGTGCTTTAAATCAGAGTCATTGGCTTGGTATTTTGGACAGCTATTTTATATAACAGAAATTCCCAAAACATGGCCTGTTGGGGGGGTGTACAGAACCACTGCCTTAGAGGACCCCCAAAGCCAATCTACATAATACAACTCATGGGGGAGGACAACCTTATATAAATCATAAATGAAAACAAAATCAAGCTAATAAAAGTATGAGTGCTACACAGTTGACAACATGCCTAAACGATTATTTTTAGTGCTGCAGCGCCATCTGGTGACAGATGAGATTTACTTTCATCATCAGTGCTACAGTGCCATCTTGTGTTCACTTTTTAAGAGTACACCAGACTCTAACAATATCCCAGTCGTCATTCCCTTGAAAACTTAAACTCTTTTTCATAAGCGGCTATGGAATAACAGACGTTCTAGAGCAAGCTCTAGAGACCTGAAAAATAGCAGGGGATGGCCCTACCAAACCCATAGAGATCTTGGTCATCGGCCCAGCTTTAGCATAAGGTTGATGGGCCGTCAAATGTGGATAAACTTGATGACCCAAATTCTACACTCAAGATACTGCTATGCTATACTGGGGTGAGGGACCAGCCCTCTGGGTTGGAATCCTTATAAATTGTTCACTATTTTAAATATATATTATATGAACAAGGCCAAACAACTGCAAAGGGTCATGGGATTCACCAGGTTCAGCCACATATGGCACAATGGTGAATATGCCAAACTATATGAGTTTCAAATTGGTAAATGGTGGCATGCTCCTGGGTATTACACATCTCACTCATATTTTCAACAATGGCATCCGTTTTCATTCCCGGAGCTCCATGCTTACGACTGACGCAATTGTATATTTTAAGGGCCAATTACACCATATCTAGACTCTTTAAAATGGTTTCTCTCAGAAACCACATGTAGCAGGTGCCAAAGGGAGCATGGAGATCACTCACCTCGTATGGCGTTGTCCCAAATTGCATTTATAGTGCACTGGGGTAGGTAATACTTTGAATAACGTGTACCGTTACCCTATCAATAGACCCTAAACAATGTCTTCTACTACTGAAAGGATTAAAACAGATGGGCGACACTTGGCTGGAACATATTTTTTACCAACATAGGGGCGGCCCGGCAAGTTTGAAAAAATATGGTCAGCCTGGCTAGATACCCCTGGGCTTTGGCCACTGGACTTGGTATCCGAGAGGCAGGGCATCCTGGGAGTACTCCCTACGTAAAAATTAATTCTATACCCTTCTGCTTTATATTCAGATCCCTACTAGTCTTGCATCAGAGGGCTACTCGAGATCATATACCGAGGTTCCCACTTCTGATTTCATATAGTAGGAGTATACAGTACATTTGATCTGCATCCCATCCCCCCCCCCCTTTTGCTGCATAGTACAAATGATATGGCTGCATGTATCGCAACGGTCTACAGCTGGTACCTGGAAAAACAATAATAATTATACAGGTATGTTGGAGGAGGAATAAAGAAGGGGGGGGGAGGAAGGAAAGCAAGGAAAGGGAAAAAGCAAGCAAGGAAAGGGAAGGAGGAAAGAAAATGAAGGGAAAGTAAGAAGAAAAAAAAAAAAAAAAGGAAAAGGAAAAAGGACAGGAACAGGAAAAAAAGGAAAAAAAAAAAAAGAAAAAAAGGAAAAAGGAACAGAAAAGGAAAAAGGAACAGAAAAGGAAAAAGGAACAGAAAAGGAAAAAGGAACAGAAAAGGAAACAGAAAAGGAAAAAGGAACAGAAAAGGAAAAAGGAACAGAAAAGGAAAAGGAACAAAATATCTAATATCATTGTTCAGACTGCCTGTAGCAGTGGTTCCAGCACTCACCCAGACATCGGGCCCCATCCCGGTAATACCCAGCGTTACACTTCTTGCATCGAGAAGAACCAGCTCCCATGCAGCCAATGCAGGATTTGTCACACTCTGTGAAAAAAAAAAAAAAAGGGAGCATAAATAAAAATAAAAATCAATATCATGCAATGGTGGTTAACAGGCAATGTAACCTGATAGTGTGACAAAATAAGGAGAAAAAAAAATCCCCCACCAACAATATATACCTTTGACTGAAAGAATTTTGTCAAACTTTATTGCAGATCGTCTCCTCTTCCGATAATACAAATGTAATCTTTAGCAAGACCTTCTAATCTTACTGCTAAGTGGGAACACCTTCCTTCAATCTAACTCCCTGAGCAAGGGAACTCCTAACATCTCTAACCAAAAATAAGAATCCTATTGCAGGGATGTTTGTAATTTTACCTTAATCTCTGAAAACTTCAGGGAAAGAAAGTAAAGCCAGTCACACAAGCAAGGATATGCAATCGCCAACTTCAGCCAGGAAATGATCGCTGTGGCCCCCTCTAGCATGTCATTATTGGTCACAAAGTGGACTTGAACTCAAAAATAATATTTTGATATAGAGAATATCTGAAAATTGGGCCCAAGCAGTGTGCTGAGAACTGTACCCCGAAAAAAATAGCATTGCACTTTCTAGCCTTTGTACCCCAGCCACTGCTAGATCTACAGGCTTATTGATCTATATCTGCAGTATGAACTCAAATGGCACTACCTGCATCTGCTTGCTAGTCACAGGAGACCTGGAGTAAGATTTGTTAATATCACTACTGTGCTTTTCCTTACCACAGTGAGGAAACTGCACATGGGGATCTGAGGCACAGGTATATCTGGTTTCTGTTATAATGCCGGTCAGTGGCCAGACCTGAACCTTGTAGCTCTCCCCACCTTGTGTCTGTTTGCCCCATGTTGGCATTGTGTCCACCGTAGCATTTGCAGAGCAGATGACGACTGGCTAAAGAGGGATTACTTTAATGCAATTGATCAGCTTAAACATGTATAGCAACATGTGTAAACTAAATATCCCCATTTTATATTGCAAAGTTTCCTAGAAAGGGTAGAACAGTGTGCAGAGGGTTCATCCAGTAGTCACATCCCTTAGACCGCTTCCCTACCAGGCCTATTCTGGCACTTCTCTCCTTCATGTAAAAATACACCCTAGGAAATAAAGTGGCGGTCATTGCAACTTTATCTCGCACGGTATGGGCGCAATAATTTTTCAAATGCCATTTAAACCACTTGACATCCGAGGACGTCCTCGGCTTTGTGCGGCGATATCTGAATGATGGGTGCAGCTACAGGCATCATTCAGATATCACCGTCTTCAGCCGCCGATTCTGTGCAACATAAGATCGTTCTTAAAGGCGGCAGGAGGGGACATCCCCCCCCCCCCCTTCTGGTGCTTCTCCGGGCTCTCCCGTGCCATCGGGGGCCCAGAGAGCGAATCGGCCGGCGTTCGTTGGGAAAGCATAGAGATGACCGTCGGAGGTCCGGGCGCGACGTTATGACGTCATGCCCGGTACCCGGAAGTAAACAAAGCCGCAATCGCGGCTGTCGGCATTAGATCGGTGAATTTCTTTCACCGATCTAATGCCTGTAAGCCTTAAGGAGAGATGTGTGGTCTTATTGACCCCACAACTCTCCATAAAGAGGACCTGTCACAGTGATTCCTATTACAAGGGATGTTTACATTCCTTGTAATAGGAAATAAAAGTGATCAAAAAAAAATAAAAAATATGTAAAATAAAGTGTTAAAATTAAAAAATTCAGTAAATAAAATTACAAAAAAAATGTTTTAAAAAAAAAAGGCCATGTCCCCGGTAGCTCGCGCTTGGAAGTGAACTTTCATGCAAGTTCCGCCCACATATGTAAACGCCCTTCAAACCCCCACATGTGAGGTATTGTCGCGTGCGTTAGAGCGTGTGCAACAATTCTAGAAGTAGACCTCCTCTAACTCGAAAATAGTAACCTGTAAAAAAATGTAAAGCGTTGCCTATGGAGATTTTTAAGTACTGACGTTTGGCGCAATTCCATGAGTGTGTGCAATATTAAAAAAAAGAAAAATGGAGAAATAAAAATAATTTAATGCCCTCATCTAATTTCTCTATACATGTTTCACTTATTCCTCTGCTTAGTCCAGTAAAAAAAAAAAAAACAATCCTACAGAACATTTACAAGCCGCTGCACTCTATGGGAAGAGGCTACAGACTGCATACAAAGAATCTCACAGCGCCATCCACTGCTATCTGCCTTCTCTGCTACAGTAGAGACATCCAGATCTGCAACATTACTGACCTCGACATTCATAGGACCCATCTGTATTCAGACAATACTGGTTTGATTTACAGCGATCCAAAGTGCCACATTCATCGACATCTGTGGGAGGAGAAAAAAATAAAATAAGGAACAAATGAAACACACAAACACACACACACACACACACACACACACACCCCTTTGCTTATACTCAGTTTTCTGGCAATTTTATTATATCCGTTTTAGTAAAAGGGCATGCAATGAAAATTAGAAATAAGATAGCAACAGGAAGCGGGGATGGGCTTTGAATCAAACAAGATAAAAGAGCAGAATGCTTCTGACCAAAAAGCAGATTCGATCATCTATTCATTTTTGCCTAGAGCTATCCCTTAGTTAAATGTATATACAGTAAAGATATGAAGGAGGTCTACAAGAGGCTGGATTACCAAAGATCTCTTGTTTTTTTTTTTTTAAAAAGGGACAGACTACCTTAAAAAAAAAAAAAAAATGAAGAAAGAAGGGGAATGTGTTTTGGCAGATGCTGCAGAGTAAGAAAACGGCCGGGTCAGGAAACATAGTTGTGATTAAAATGTCGCTTTAAGGCCGGGTTCACATGTGTGCAGCTGCGGGTTTGTGCCAAAGTTCTGATGCATTTCTGTTCAACGGTTCAGATCCAAACGTTTTGCCTGAATTCGCACCTGAACCAAAACACATGCACAGGACCCTTCTGCGATCCGGACAACAACCGCCCCAGACATGTGACTCAGCTTCGTTGAGAGCCGGCCTCACTCGTCTGTCATGCAAATTGGATAAGAGGAAACCCACATCCAATTTGCATATATGGGAACCCAGCCTTAAGGTGACGTTCATCTTTTGGAACATGCAAGATGTTCCAAAAGTTGCAGACTCCACCACCTCCCCAGTGGCAGCAGGCCAGCATCTTCTCCAGGCACCCGCTGTCAGTTTGAAAAAAAAAAAAAAAAATACAACACACCACACACACATGGCTGTGTGGGTCTCCACATCGTTCATTCACAGTCCTCTGGGAATGGGGGACTACAAGTCCCGGCAGCCTTTGCGGCTATCGGCTTGCAGTTTCAATGAAGTTCCTTGGTTCTGTTGAGGGCTCTGGTGGTTCGTTCATTCTCCCTCTCAGCGTGCATCTGTCTGCCTGTACGAGGAGATTTGCCGATTGCAGGTGCAATGCATTCCAGGCTCCAAGTAAAAAAATAAATAAATGCAATTTTTTGTTTACCTGCAAAAAGGTAGGTGTGTGTATTATTATATTATATATATATATATATATATATAGTTTTCAAAAGGTGAAACCTTTTGTGAAGGACTTTTTGCCTATATGCTTCAGTTTAATTCTCCCTGCTAGTTTAATGCTGTGTGTGTTAGAGGTAAAAGGTGATTTCATGTGTGACTCATTCCTCTGCCTAACAGACTGTTGAAATGATTAGATAAGTGGCTCATGTTAATTATTCTGATTGCTTCATTGTGGTAATTACCTCTTTTATATGTGGGGCCAAGCTGTCTAGATAACGTATTCTGTTCCAACTAGTAATTAACTTCACTGATGTCATTATCTAAAGAAATGTGTCTTCAGGGTCGGCGCCGAAGTGTCTACCTATGATCTGTATGGAAGCCCCCAGTGTGTGAAAAGGGGGTGGAGATTTCATTGTTCTTTGATTGAGGATTAGCTTGTAAACTGTATATATAACTAGCAGCACGCTGTCATTAAAGTGTCTCTTGTTCCAGCAGTAAGCTTGGCTCATGTGTGGCTTATTGGGCGATCCCAGGAATATTCCTCCTCGTGGAATATTGGGTGATTTTCTTTATGGGAAGAAGGGAATGTTTGACGGGGATATCATTCTACTACCGTCACACCTTTCATTTGGCTTTTGATACCTCCCATTCTCAGTACTTACCAATGCATTTTTTTTCATGCAGCATCCAGCCCTTCTTGCACAAGACGCACTGATCTTCCTCCGGGCCCTGACACTTGTTGCATCCCTTGTGGCACTCTGTTTAAAGAGAAAAAAAAACAGCTCAGCACCAGATCCACAAAGCATGGCGTTTCCAGTTGAGATCAATACACATACAATATTGATTTATAGGTTTTAAATGCTGAACTCTGATCATTAAAACAAACCCCCTCCCAGTAACCATTCATTTAAAAAATAACCCAAGCCAAGTACTCCTTTGGCGTATATAAATCCATGGTCACTTTAGCGCAGGAGGCCCCTTCTTCGGGTGTCCACGTTGCTACCTGGGTGACGTGGAGACTTACTAATGGATATCCAACAGCGAGGTACTTCTAGGCTTCAGAAGACCACACAGCGCAAGGATATCAATGTCGAGGTGACCGTTCAGTGCAGACAACCTGCAGCGCTGGATCATCAGTCATCGCTCACAGAAGCTGTGCAGGAATGGGACAAAGAGGGCAGCCTCTTATAGCAGGCGAATCGGTAGGAAGGTGGCAAGAGGCCTTCAGCCGGATATGGGTTTTCATAAAACCCACCAATCCAAAATAGCCGTTCTAAAAACCAGGCACACCTTTTCAGGTATATTGTTAGTCACTGAATCCATGGCCATCCAATAAAGGAGTCAGACTCATTCACATCTCTATGCCAATTTTAAACTTAAAGCGGGGGTTCACCCCAAAAAAAAAATGTTTTAACATTACATTCAGGCGAGTTGTTAGAATGACAATCGGCTGTTTTTTTAAATCCTTGCCGTACATACCTTTATATACACATGTTCACCGCGGCTTCCGGGTATAATCTGCGGGACTGGGCGTTCCCAATTGACGTCACGAGTTGCCGAAAGAAGCCGGACTAGGAGTCGGCTCTATACGGCGCCTGCGCATCGACGTTTGGCAACTCGTGACGCGCTGTATGCGACGGTCGGGAGCATGTCAGTCAATTAGGAACGCCCAGTCCCGCAGATTATACCCGGAAGCCGCAGTGAACATGCATATACATACATACATACATACATACATACACACACACACACACACACGTATATGTATGTTCACCACGGCTTCTGCGGGACTGGGCATTCCTAATTGATTGACATGCTTCCGACCGGCGCATACAGCGCGTCACGAGTTGCCGAACGTCGATGCGCAGGCGCCGTATAGACTCCTAGTCCGGCTTCTTTCGGCAACTCGTGACGTCAATTGGGAACGCCCAGTCCTGCAGATTATACCCGGAAGCCTCGGTGAACATGTGTATATAACGGTATGTACGGCAAGGATTTTAAAAAAACAGCCGATTGTCATTCTAACAACTCGCCTGAATGTAATGTTAAAAATTTTTTTTGGGTGAACCCCCGCTTTAAAGAGGAGCTCCAGGCACCTTCAGAAAAAAACAAAAAAATTCAAAAGGTCAGCAGCTACAAATACTGTAGCTGCTGACTTTGAATATTATGATACACCCGTCAAGGAATCCAGCAGCATCTTCATCCAATTAAATTTTTCTCTCGGGTGCTGCCGCCCACATCTCAGGAAAAGGGAACCAGCAGTAAAGCCTTGTCAAACTTCCAGATGAGTTTGCATGGCAAAGTCAGCCAGACGTGGGAGTGGGTACCTGTCTAAACCAGCTACCCACTACCCTCTGAAAGGTGCCAAAAAAAAACCCCACACACTATGGAGGGGAATTTACTAAAAAAAAAAAAAAACTGGAGCAACTTTGCATAATAACCAATCAGATTCTATCTTCGACTTGTTTTAGTTGTGCTTAAAAAATGAAAGACCGAAGCCAATTGGTTGTAATGCACAGCTGCTCCAATCACAATTCCACCTAGCTTTCTTTTTCACCCATTAAAAAAAAAAAAAAAAACTATTTTTAGACCTGCCTATAACAAAAGAAAGAAAACATGTATAAAACCACTACACACTCGCTTAATATAAAAATCGGCAGGTAATAGGACGATGGGTGTGAACGAGCTTTATCTTCCCTTTACATACCCGAACATACCAGGTGGCTCTCGTTTCGGGATTGCTCGTAATAACTGATAGCGCAGTCCTGGCAGAGCGGGCCACCATAGGAAGGGTAACAGTCGCAGCTTCCTGAGCCAGATCGTGTCCCAGAGCCATCGCATTTGCCGTGTCCGCCGCAGGGCTTCTCTGTGCCCCCTGGGCAAGCTGCAGCAAGAGGAGGAAAAACATTGGCAGTTAAGGGAAATCTATACTCATCAGGATACAATCCAATTGTGAGGGCAACTACTCACGTGTACAGTCGATGCCGAAAGTGCCTGGAGGACAGCACAACTTCAGAGTTTCCATACAAAGCCACTCAAAGAGGCCATTGGGATCCTTCGGTCTAAAAATGGTGGAGAAAAAAAAAAAAGAATAAAAAAAAGGAACTGGGAAGGAAGACAAGTCAGGTTAATAGCTTACTCACATTGCCAAGCATTAAAAATCCTATCCATATTGGGGGGAAAAAAAAAAAAATGTCTAAAACCAAGAACAAAAAAATGTAGTACATTACAGCGTTCCAGTTCTTAGATGCGAGGACTGCATTAAGCCTGGTACAGGCAGGCAGTCCCCCCCCCCCTCAACCCAGCGAACTGAATGGGGTAAAAAAAAAAAAAAAGGGGAAAGGAAGGAGCTGCTGTACTAACTAGTTGTTAGTACAGCAATCTCCCCGCTGGGCTATTGTGTTCTGGAACAAGGACTGCCAGCGCTGATCGGCCAGATGTCCACATAGACCGTCCTCCTCACCGCCGAATCTCACCGCTGTCAGTCTGCAATCGTGACCGGGAAGACTACCCTGCAGTGGAGCGATCTGAAAGCGAGGCAGGGATGACTTTTAAGGTGGTGCGGAGGATGATCTATGTGGACAGCTTTAGCCGAATGCATACTCAGATGTGCCTATTTTAATCATGAACCATATGATTTTCTAAATGTTGTACCTTCATTTAGGCCCCTTTCACACTGGGGCGGGAGGCGCAATGGCGGTATAGCACCACAAAAAATAGCGGCGCTATACCGTCGGAATTGCTGCGGGATGCGGCCGCTAGCGGTGCGCCATTAACCCCCGCTAGCGGCCGATAAAGGGTTAATACCTCTGCAGAGGCGCATTGCAGGCGGCGGGATTACCGCGGTTTCCCATTGTTTTAAATGGGGAGGAGCGGTATACATGCCGCTCCAAAGATGCTGCTTGCAGATTTTTTTCTCTCCTGCCAGCGCATCGCCTCAGTGTGAAAGCCCTTGGGCATTCATATTAAGAAGGCTGGGCAGGAGTTTTTCAAGCGGTATTTAAGCGCTATTTTTAGCGCTGTACCGCCTGAAAAACTCCTCAGAATGAAAGGGGTCCAAGTGTAAATATATTGCTACACTTGGAGGCGCCTCGCTTCTCTTTTATACCCAGTTGTGACATGACGCTACTCTTATATCAAGACATCGCTTGTACATCAAGACATCGCTTGTACATCAAGACACCGCTTGTACATCAAGACACCGCTTGTACATCAAGACACCGCTTGTACATCAAGACACCGCTTGTACATCAAGACACCGCTTGTACATCAAGACACCGCTTGTACATCAAGACATCGCTTGTACATCAAGACATCGCTTGTACATCAAGACATCGCTTGTACATCAAGACATCGCTTGTACATCAAGACAAAATTTCTTTCAAAATTTTCCCTTTCCAGCAAAACGCTCTCAAACCAAGTTACTCTCAAACCAAGGTTTTACTGTAATCATAACTTTATTACCAGCGTATATCCCAGTAAGATGATGATCCTCACCTCTTGAACCACCAAGTCTCCAGATGCTCCTCATTCACCTCCAGCATTTTGTTACACTCAAAGTCGGACTGATCGCAAGCGCTTTCTATCACCTCCACCAGGCGCGTCTCACTGATAAAGACAAGATCACAAGACGTCACAACAAAATTCTTATCCACTCGAGATCAAGGAAAAAGGTCATCTTTGTTCAGGCGTCATCAAGGGTCACCATCTACTTCCAGGACAGAGGTGCCAGCTCAGATATGGCTGGCACAGTTCTTGGCTGTATTTACAAATGGCTTGCACTGATTGGCTCCGCTGAAGCCGTTCACAAAGTTACAATGTAAAGTCAGATAATTAGGGGCAGGCGAGACGAAATGCTTTATTTTGCCTGCAGCAGAATGGTGGCCTCATCTCAGCCTAGGAAAAAGGTATAAGACTGGAGGCCAAGGACAGCTTAATAATAATTAATAATAATAATAATAATAATAATAATAATAATAATATTATTATAATTATTATTAACCTCTTGCCGACCAGCTGCTGCAGTTTTACGGCGGCAGGTCGGCTCCCCTGCACGAGAGCATGTAATACAAAGTCGGCTCGCGTGCAGGCCGGTCGACTCCCGTGCCCGGTGGGCGCGATCGCCGCCAGGCACACGCGATCGCTCGTTACAGAGCGGGGACCGGGAGCTGTGTGTGTAAACACACAGCTCCCAGTCCTGTCAGGGAGAGAAATGCTGATCTTCTGTTCATACAATGTATCAGTAATTTCCCCTAGTGAGGCCACCCCCCCCCCTACAGTTAGAACACACCCAGGGAACATACTTAACCCCCTTCCCCGCCCCCTAGTGTTAACCCCTTCACTGCCAGTGGCATTTTTATAGTAATCCAATGCATTTTTATAGCACTGATCGCTATAAAAATGCCAATGGTCCCAAAAATGTGTCAAAAGTGTCCGAAGTGTCCGCCATAATGTCGCAGAACCGAAAAAAAAAAAAAGCTGATCGCCGCCATTACTAGTAAAAAATAATAATAAAAATGCCATAAAAATACCCCCTATTTTGTAAACGCTATAACTTTTGCGCAAACCAATCAATAAACGCTTATTGCGATTTTTTAATACGAAAAATAGTTAGAAGAATACGTATCGGCCTAAACTGAGGGAAAAAATAAATATTTTTTTTATATATTTTTGGGGGATATTTTTTATAGCAAAAAGTAATAAATATTAATTATTTTTTTCAAAATTGTCGCTCTATTTTTGTTTATAGCGCAAAAACTAAAAACCGCAGAGGTGATCAAATGCCACCAAAAGAAAGCTCTATTTGTGGGGGAAAAAGGCCGCCAATTTTGTTGTGGAGCCACATCGCACGACCGCGCAATTGTCAGTTAAAGCGACGCAGTGCCGAATCGCAAAAAGTGCTCTGGTCTTTGACCAGCAATATGGTCCGGGGGTTAAGTGAATAATAATAACAACAACAACAACAACAACAACAACAACAACAACAACTTGATACTACTGCAGTATATGGTGACAGGTCAGGAATTTATGTAGATTTACAAACTTGCTGAAAAGGTCCACTTTAGGTAACTGGTGGCCCTCCAGCTGTTGCGGAACTACACGTCCCATCATGCCTCTGCCTGTGGGAGTCATGTTTGTAACCGTCAGCCTTGCAATGCCTCCTGGGACTTGTAGTTACGCAACAGCTGGAGGGCCTCCCTGTCCTAAACCATATAGTCAAAAGCAGAAAAGCCTGGCCTTCAAATTATTGTTGGTTGGCAATATCAGTTGAACTGGCCAGAGAAACTTTTCTTAGGGCTCGGTTTTCATTAGCTATAAAATTAAAAAATGGTGCACTTTACTTTTATTCAAAAAGGTCAGGAAATACCTGAATTCATATTTGGCGAGCTTTTTCTCCTCCCAGGCTGTGTTGCCTCCACCAAAGTTATGTCCAGCAGTCTTCTCGATGCCCTAAAGTAGAAGAAGGTGTATACAATGTCACTGATACACAACATGCAATTCTCACTATTAGACCCCTTTCACACTGGGGTGTTTTTTCAGGCGCTTTGGCGTAAAAAAAAAAAAAAACAAGCCTGTAAAGCGCCTGAAAGAAGCCTCATCTGCAATCCCAATGTGAAAGCCCGAGTGCTTTCAGAGCCCTTTCACACTGCCAGCGCCTGAAAAACGCCAGTAAAGCGCTGCCAAGACCCCTTTCACACTGGGGCTTTTTCAGGTGCTTTGGTGTTAAGAAAAAAAGCTCCCTCAATGGGAAGGGGGCTTTAGGAGCGGTGTATTCAATGCTCCTAAAGCGATGCAAAGAAGACTTTTTTTGACGCCTTGCCAGCGCAGCGCCTCAGTGTGAAAGCACTCGGCTTTCACACTGGGATTGCAGATGCAGCTTCTTTCAGGCGCTTTATTTTTATTTATTTTTAACGCTAAAGGGCCTGAAAAACGCCCCAGTGTGAAAGGGGTCCAAGCAAAAACGAAAAATGATAAATATAAGAGGTGGTGTGTAGCTCAGCCACTCATGCAAATCTCTGTTCTTGCTTTTGAAATAATAATACAATAAATATATGTACAGTGGCGGAAATAATTGGATACCCTGCAGGTTTATAGACCCTTCATTTCTTTGCAAGTAGGCAAACTTACAAAATCTGCAGGGGATCAAATAATTATTTTCTCCACTGTATATATTTTATATACACAAAACGCGCACAATTTATAACTCTTTATACATACAATACTGAAAACATGGAAGAGCAAATGAAAACGGACCTAAACTCTCAGTTTTACTGAAAAATATAGTTGTCACACACAATGTCTGCAAGGTAGACAGACAGAATAGAGTAATGATTCTGTTAAAAAACGAGTAAATACCTATTATATTCCTTCATCTATATCACCTCCGGCGTTCTAGTTTCTGTTCTCTCATTCACTTCCTGGTTTGCATCGTTTGTTCATGTAAGAACTAAGGGCCAGATTCACAAAGGAGATACAACGGAGTATCTCAGATACTCCATCGTATCTATGCGACCGATTCATAGAATCAGTTACGCATAGATAGCCATAAGATCCGACAGGTGCAATTGTTTTACACTGTCGGATCTTAAGATGCAGTACCGCGGCCGCCGCTGGGGGGGGGGGGGGGGTTCGCGTCGTAAACCAGCGTCGGGTATGCAAATTAGGAGTTACGGCGATCCACAACGTTTTTTTTCACGTTCGCTACGTCGCTGCTAGTCTAGTTTCCCGTCGCAAAGTTAGTCGTCGTTTTGGGTGCCCTAACTTTACACAGCACGCGTATGTGCTGTATAAAGTATGGCCGTCGTTCCCGCGTCGAAATTTAAAAATTCACGTCGTTTGCGTAAGACGTCCGGGAATACGAAAATATGCTACGCACGTCGCCGTTCGAAAAAATGACGTCACGTCGCGCAAAGCACGGCGGGTAATTCAAAGGGGAGCACGCGCAGTAGGTCTGGCGCAGGAGCGCGCCTAATTTAAATGGCACACGCCCCTTTGAATTACGCGGGCTTACGCCGGAGGCCGCCGGCGTAGTTTTCATCGCAAGTGCTTTGTGAATCAGGCACTTGCGATGAAAACTTGCGGCGGTGTAACGTATCTACGATATGTTACGCCGCCGCACTTCTACCTGAATCTGGCCCATCATTTCCCAGTATGCATTGCGGCACGCCCTGTAATTCACACCCCCTTGAAGTCTCTAACACGTAGAGAGCGTCCTGCCGCACAGATGTAGTTCCCAGGAGGGGGCGAGCACGTCACTGACCACCGCAGTAAAGCCTCCCATCACAGTGGTGAGTAACAATCAGACAAGCAGGAAGTGAACAGAACAGAGAAGAAATAGAGCAACTTCTGAGCAAAAACTAACAATGCGGAAGTGAAAAGAGGAATGTCTGCAGGTAAAGGATGCTTATTATGCAAAAAAAAAAAAATATTCCTTTACAACCCCTTTAAAGGAGCCTGAAAAGCATTGCACACCAGCCCTGTAGCTTTCAGCCTGAACTTGCATATGTGCTGACCGTTTACAAGCTGCGGGCCTGGAAATGAAATATGAGATTGCTCATAAGTGACCTTGCAGTCCATTCAGAACTACAAGCCATCAGCCGCAAAGGCTGCAGCTGTTGAAACAGATTACATACAACATGTTCCAAAAAGGTGAACTAAACCGTTAAGACACTAAGGCCCCTTTCACACTGGTGTGCTGGCTGTATAGCGGCGCCATTTTACCGTCGTTTTAAATAAAAAATCGCCCGCAAACCGCTGCAACAGCAGCGGTTTGCGGGCAGGGTATAGCCGCGCTGTCCCATTGATTTCAATGGGTAGCAGCGGTAAACACACCGCTCCGGCTAGCAGGACTTTTGGAGCGGTCCTGCTAGCGCACCGCTTCAGTGTGAAAGCCTTCATCCCCCTGTTAGAAACACAACAGCTTAGTGTTGGAGATTGTTAGTACAGCGGCTCCAACCAGAGCAAACTGATTTTTTTTTTTTGTTCAGAGAAGATCAGTTTTCAAGGCACTGTAAAAGTTAACCATTGTAAAATCAAAATAAGGCATCTGAAAAATAAAATAAAATAATAAAATATAATATTGTATATATATATATTTTTTATTTATTTTTTATTTTGTGTGTGTGTGTATTCTAGCCATTAATTTCACTTTAGTGCGTTTTTTTACAGAAATTTTAAGTTTTCTAGACCTGTGCGGTAATATCGTGGGACATAAAAAACGACCACTATTTTATTGTCTAGGGTGTCTGCTTTCAGGAAATATATAATTTTTGGGGGTTTTGTGTAACCTTCAGGCCTAAAATTATTTTTTAAACGTGTGTGCAAAAATATCTCTCACACACATACACTATATATATATATATATATATATATATATATATATATATATATATATATATATATATATATATATATATATAGGCAATTTTGGGGGCCATGTGTGTCCTATTGTACACATTTTCCTTTACACATTCTGTCCCAGAAACACAACAGGAAGTGAGGCAATCTCTTCAAAGTCACAGTAAATCTCCTTGTGCCATAGGAACAGGTGTCCCCATTAGAACAATTCCCCCTCACTTCCTGTTCTGGTAACATTTTAGAGTTCCCATAACTTTCTCTCCCATTAACAAATCGCCCAAAAAAAAAAAAAAAAAAATTATACATACAACGATATACGATAATGGAGCTGAACATTTGGAATTTCTCACCCTAACAAAATTGTTGACCAAGTTCATACAAGTCATGCACGGCTCTTGCTTGGCAGCGCTGATGTTGGACAGTACCAGAAGGAAGCACAACGTCCCAACAAAGTACCCCATCAGTCCTGACCGATGATCCATATTGGAGAGTCAATAACAATGCACTGAATTATGAAAAGAAAAAAAACACATTAAAAACAGAAGCTTAAAGTGCCATTAAAAGGTTCTTTATTCATTTTTTTGAAATAACAAAAATGTCATACTTACCTGCCCTGTGTAGTGATTTTGCAGAGAGCAGCCTTGATCCTATCGGGTCCCACGCCGACAAACTCCAGGCTCCTCCCCCTTGACCAGTGCCCCTGTCTGCTGCCTATCGTAGAATGCTGCGGAAGTCACGTGGCGGCCAACTGCGCATGCGCTATGCGTTCCAAATGCAAGTGCGATGCGTTCCAATAGATTTACGACAGTACACACCAGCGAACCCGGCATTCAGGGCAACGTGGATTTAGAGGAAAGTGGCCAGTCGGCCTCGCTTCGCTCGGACGGCTCGCTCCGCTCGCTCGGCCTCCTTTAGAAACGGGCATCACATTTAAAATAGAACTAAAAGCCTAATTTTTTTTTTTTTTTTTTACGTTTTGGATAGAGTAGAGAGGGATTAGGACACCTGTCAGTTTTTATTGCCGTCTGTGCCCCTGGTAGACTCACCCTCTCCATTTCTCCTGTTTACCATTATCATTGATGGTAAAAGCCCAAAGTTTGGGCTGGCATCAGAACAGTAAAGCCCTGTACACACAGGTCTGATATCTGATGGAATAATAATTTTTTCGTCAGATATCCGATGAAGCTGACTTTCATCAGTCTTGCCTGCACACCATCGGTCAAAAATCCGACCGTGTCCAAACGCGGTGACGTAAAACACTACGACGTGCTGAGAAAAATGAAGTTCAATGCTTCCAAGCATGCGTCGACTTGATTCTGAGCATGCGTGTGTTTTTGACCGATGGACTTCCACACAGACGATCGTTTTTTTCTATATTATAGTATAATTTGTTTTTGTTTTTCCCCGATGGGGCCCACACACAATCGGTTTGTCCGCTGAAAACGATCCATCGGACAAACCGATCGTGTGTACGGTGCTTAATAGAGAAGGAATCTTCCAATGGGGATACTAGTTCTGGTGACAACAAGGCAGTGCCGATCCTGACCTCCCTGGGGCCCTAAGCAAAATGACATGTCACATTACAATTGAGAAGCGGGGGGGCTGCCGTAAATGACATGTCACATTAAAGCAGGGGGGGGGGGTGTTCTGCTGTCAGAAATGACATCTTACATTAAAGCGGAGTTCCACCCAAAATTTGAACTTCCGCTTAACCCACTCCTCGCCCCCTTACATGCCACGTTTGGCATGTCATTTTTTTGGGGGGTTAGTGGGGGCTTCAGGAGGAGTGGGACTTCCTGTCCCACTTCCTCCTTCCGCCGAGGGGCATCGTAGGCGAATAGCTTAATCGCCTACAGCGAGGGGCTGCAGTAGGCGATCGCCTGGGACACATGACAGGTCCCATGCGATCGCCTGTCCAATGAGAGAGCGCAGCGCCGCTCGCGCATGCGCAGTGGGTGCCGGCCGTGACGCCGAAAGCGGTCACGGTCGGGTGCCCACACTTAGGATGAAGACGCCGTCGCTGGAATGTGGAGCAGGTGAGTGTATGTTTATTAAATGCCAGCAGCTACACTTTTTGTAGCTGCTGACTTTTAATAAACACAAAAAATGCCTGGAACACCCCTTTAAAGTGAGAAGCGGGGGGTGCTGACTTCTTACCTCTTCTCCCATGCAGCCAGCGAGTTGAGAAGCGGGGTGAGGGGCCGAAAATTACTTCTCACTAGGCGGGGGCCTCTAGTAATTTGGGGGGCCCTCTGCAGCTTTGCGGGGCCCTAAGCGGCTTGCATAGCGAGCCTATAGGGCGGATCGGCCCTGCAACAAGGGGTTCTTTCACTTTGGAGGGATTTCCTCTATTGTCATGGTTTGGCTATGGGACAGGAATTAAAGGGGCAAAGAGGACAAAGAAAAACCTGACAGGTTATACCCATCCTTTACTCTAGTAGCCAAAACGAAGAAAATAAAATTCTTTAGTTACACTGTAAAGATCAATGGGGAGGCTCCAAATGCAAGAGAGCGCAAGGCAAGGGACCGTCAGATGACAACACCAGGTGGTTGAAGTCTATTTTTAACTCCGCTGACTGTTAAAAAAAAAAGAAAAAAAAAAAAACACACAGGCAATGGCTGCTCGGCAGTCCCATACGCATTGCAGCAAAGCTATGTTTTTTGGGAACCAGAAAAATAAAAATGGCATGTAGCATTCAAGAGGTAGGATTGCCTTCTTCCCGAATGGGTCCACACTGCCATGGTGTGGTGGGGGATTTACTAAAACTGGAGAGTAAAAAATATGCTGTAGCTCTGCACAGAAACCAATCATCTTCCAGGTTTTTATTGTCAAAGCTTAAAATTGAACAAGCTGAAGTTAGAAGCCGATTGGCTAAAAGATTCCGAGTGCACCAGTTTTAGTAAATCTCCCCCTGTAGCCCTTGGATGAAGAAGCCTGTTCGGTGCAAAATCTCTCTTCAAAACAGGCAAAAAAAAAAAAAGGGGCGTTGTAGGCCAGCAACTTGATCCACCATGGGTCAGAGGTCAGCAGGATTCAGGCCAAAGCGGTGTGCAGTACTGTGTTTGGCCTGAGGTGGGGGGGGCGCCAGAGCCGAATGGCGCTGATCGCCGCCATTCGAAAATGCACGGAAAGGCCCAAGGATAGCCCGGCTGACTTTGGCAAACCTTGGGTACCGAGTTTTTCCAAGGTTTGCAGAGGTGTTCTCGGGCCTTTCCAGCCGTTTCCGAGGCTCTATGGCGCCCCCCCACCTCTGGCCGCATGCATTATTGCATGCCATTGAAGTCAATGTGGAACAAATTATTTTTCATTGACTTTAATTGAAAAAAAAAAAAAAAAAAAAATGAGTACTTTGGATTAAGAGCATTCTCCTGGAGAATCGTGATCTTTATTCTTAGAAAAAAATAAAATCGTGATTCTCATTTTTGCCAGAATCGTGCAGCCTTACCCGATACATGAATAATTATTTCAAGAGTTCCTCTGGGGCAAAAAAGGTTGAGAAAGGCCGACTTAGATCCAGAAGATAAAATGATCTCTCGTGAAATCCTCCTGTACTGTATATGCGATACAACATGGATACTTTGTATATCTTTTACTATAATGTGATAACATGGGCGTGCCAATAGAGTGACAACACGTTTCTACTTTGTATACATTACATTGTTTTACCATTATTAGACATCATATACAGTCAGGTCTTGGTGGTGCGTTTCATTGCTCAGAGAGTGCTGTGCTGACGATTTCTGGGTGAGGAGGGCCCGAGGTCTCGGCGGACTCAGACGCAGAGATCTAAATTGCTACTTAAGTATTTATTAGGAAAGCGGAGTCCGAAGGGACCAGACTGACAGATGTGCACCATGAGCCGACACAGGATGACTAGGTACCGGCTATGCCGACATACAGCAGCCATTGCTTCTCCTGTACACAAGGATTATTCTGCTGAAACTGATATTTCTGATACAGGCGGAGGCAGCGACTTGCTGGCTTCCTAGATCTCTAGGGGGGCCAGTGATAAGATCTCATTGTTGTTCATTGCCCTGCTCTCCGCATCATCATCATATTTAATGGCCAAGCGTCTCACCTACACTGCTAACCGTACACATTACAATCCGATTGTAAAACTTATCTTCAGTCCCCAAACACTGGTCACATATAGGGTTGTCCCAATACCAATACCGAGCATTTGCCGAAGTCAAAGTCTGACAGACGGTCAGTTTCTCCACAGCCCCCCCCCCCCCCCCTGCGGATTTCAGCCGCCTGAAATCAGCAGTGATCGGTGCTTGTAACACTCCCACACACGTTCACCACTGACTGTCCCTGTATCCTCCTCCAGTCCCACCCATTCTGCTGCTGTCCCCCTCCGTGCCCCTCTGTCACCCCTCTATGCTGCTGTCCCCCTCCGTGCCCCTCTGTGTCCCCCCCCCCCCCCCCTCTATGCTGCTGTCCACCTCCTCTGTCCATTCACAGAACTGAAACATTGTAAACTGTGTTTACAATGTTTCAGTTTATGAATGGAGAGGAGCCGCCGTCTTCTCTCCATTCATTTTCAGCGCAGCTGAGGCTGCTGAGAAAGGGACTGGGGAATCTGTGTCCATAGGGCCCTTTCACACGGGCGGATCAGTAATGATCCACTCCGTGTGTCCGCAAAAGCTCAGCGGGGATCCTCGGTAAAATCCCCGCTGAGCTGGCAGCTGACAGGGCGGTCCCCGCACACTCACCGTATGTCCGTGTTCATCCGATCCGATCGACGGAAGAAAAATAGGATTTTCTTCTGTCCGCAAATGCGGATCTTTGCGGAGGCGGACAATTACGGGTGTCAGCGGATGGTCATCCGCTGACACCCGTAATCACATAGGGACCCATGTATGTCCCGTTTTCATCTGCAACAGAGGGCTGAAAATGTGGAAATACGGTCGGCACGTGTGAAAGGGCCCTTAGTCCCTTTCTCTGTCTCAAAGGAGAGATGTCAGAGGTCTGTTAAGACCCCTGATATCTCACCTAAGCCCCCAAACAGGGCTGATAAAAAAAGAAAAAAAATTGTAAAAAATAAAATAAAAACACACCGACACTGTCCACCACCCCCTAAAAAAAAAAAAAAATTTTTTAAAAAAAACACATTGTAAAAATAATAAAAAAAAAAAAAAAAAAAAAAACTACTGACACACGTGCCACTGTCACAGGAGATTAAAACAAAAAAGTATCGGCCTTAAAAAAGTGGTATCGGGACAACCCTAGTCACATACATAACAATCTGACTGTCCAACCACTGTACAATCTCTTAAATTTACCCAAACCGTTTCCCCATTAGGCCCCCCCCCCCCCCCGTTACATCAGAAAAGATGCACTAATGCCAAATATCCTGGCCACCCCTTTGAACCCCGCTACCATGATGGCCTGCAGTCATCTATTGTGCAAGGACAACGGTCATCATACATACCCCGATCAGCCATAACATTAGGACCACAGACAGGTGAAGTAAATAACATTGATCATCTTGTTATAATAGCACCTCAAAGTGGGATATATTAGGCAGCAAGGGAGCATGTTGTCCCTGAAGTTAAAAGCAGGCAAAAAGGGCAAGCGTAATGCCTTGTACACACAAACGGATTTTCCAACAGTTGTGTGATGGTTTTGTCGGATAATACGACTGTTTGTATACTCCATCGGACAACTGTTGTCGGAATTTCCAACAACAAAATGTGGGATAGCGCGCTTGAAAATGTTCCGACAAAAATTGTGTGTTGTCAGATTATCCGATCGTGTGTACACAAGTCCGTCGGAAAAGAATCCAAAGTACAAACACGCATGCTCAGAAGCTATGCTAAACATAAGACAACAATAGCAGAAGTTGCCCAAAGGCTGGCGCTAAAGAGCAGAAAAACCATGTCGTTTCCGTTTGTTAGCCGAAAAAGTTCACGTCCAACGTCCTTCGGACAAAATTCCACGATCTGTCCGATGGACATCCGATCGTGTGTACGAGGCTTAAAGTGGAGGTTCACCCGGAAATAACGTTTTTTACCCTTAGATTGAGGCTCATTTTGTGAAGGGGAATCGGCTAGTTGTTTTAAAATCGAAGCTGTACTTACCGTTTTAGAGAGCGATCTTCTCCGCTGCTTCCGGGTATGGGCTGCGGGACTGGACGTTCCGATTTGATGGACAGTCTTCCGACTGTCGCATCTTTCGCGTTGCGATTTTCCGAAAGTAGCCGAACGTCGGTGCGCAGGCGCCGTATAGAGCCGCACCGACGTTCGGCTACTCGTGACGCGCTGTATGCGACCGTCGGAAGCCTGTCAATCAAGAAGGAACGCCCAGTCCCACAGCCCATACCCGGAAGCGGCGGAGAACATCGCTCTCTAAAACGGTAAGTACTGCTTCGATTTAAAAAAAAAACACCCGATTCCCCTTCACAAAATGAGCCTCAATCTAAGGGTAAAAAAAAATGTTATGGGTGAACTCCCGCTTTAAGGATTTTTGCGCCTTTGACAAGGGCCAAACCGCAATTGCTGGACGGCTCGGCATCACAACTCCAAAATTGCAACTCCTGTGGGATGCTTCCGGTCTGCAGTGGTCGGGACCGACCAAAAGTGGTCCAAGGAAGGGAAACGGGCTACAGGATCATGGGCGACCAAGCGGGGGCGGACTTGACCATTGGGGTTCTCGGGCACCGCCCGAGGGCCCCATGCCACTGGGGGCCCCCATCAGGGTTGCCAGGCTCAATAAAACCAGGAACATTATGTAAAAATCTGTGTTTTTTTTTACATCTGTCCCTGATATGTCTGAAACCGACATGCTTTTGATGTGAATATCCCAAGATTTTAGCTGCCCCGCCTCTGCACTGCCTCCTGGCGTAGTGCCCATCTGTAAGCCGAGGGCCCCATAATCTTCTTTTGCCCGGGGGCCCCATGAGTTGTCAGTCCACCCCTGCGACCAAGGCTCAGGCCCCGTATACACGACAGAGTTTCTCGGCAGAATTCACCGAGAAACTCGGTCAAAACCCGGATTCTGCCGAGAAACTCTGTCGTCTGTACAGTTTTGGCTCGATGGAGCCGCCGAGGAGCTCGACGAGAAAATAGAGAACTTGGTACGTCGAGTTCCTCGGCCGTGTGTACGGGGCCTCACTGATGCACAGGATGGCGTGTGTAGTCCGATCCAATAGAAAAGATACTGTAGAACAAATTGCTGGGTTTGCTAGAAAGGTGCCAATGTATCTCTCGGTTCGTTTAAATCAAAAAGGAATGAACTTCGGTCTGTAAATGAAATCAGTTTAACCACTTAAAGACTTAACCATTTCATGACACTTGATTTTTACAAGTTAAAAAAATATTTCAGTATTTTCTGCGAAAAATTACTTAGAACCTCCCAAACCTTATTTTTAGCAGAGACCCTAGAGAACAAAAAGGTGGTTGTTGCAATATTTTATGTCACGCTGTATTTGCGCAGCAGTCTGTCAAATACATTTTATTTGGGGGCGGGGGGGGGGGGGGGGGGATACACTTCAAAGAAGAAAAAAAAAAGATAACAGTTATCCCAATTTTCTGTATAATGTGAAGAAGGATGATGTTATGGATCTGGATCTTTATTCTAACAAAGAAAGAAGAAGGTTTAATTCTCCTTTTAGGAAGAAGGGTGCAGCTCCATCATCCAGCAATCTATTACATGGGACACTCTTATCCAGGTGCATTGTGGGTGACCCCAGACCACACACAGAGGGGTGAAGGGGGCACCACACCTGTCCCCAGCATGAGGGCCACTAATACCTCCTCCCACCCTCCCTCTCCCATTTCATGTCTATGGGAGTCACAATGCCCACACTCTGCCATGTATGAGCCCCTCATATACCCACCTCCGGAGGTGTCCCCTATACAGATGAGGGGTGCAGCATGTCCCCCAATACCCGGCTCTGCCTCTGTCCAGCGCCACTCCCAGCGTGCACCGCGCACTCCGCACTGCGAGCACCAGCTGGCCGCAGAACGCGTCTGCTATTGGAGCGGACCCTCGGCCAATCGAAGGCGGCCATGTGCCGTGACGTCACCCGGAGAGTCCCCAGGCAGCGGCGGTCTGTCAGTGTGCGGTAACCCGTTATGTGCCGGGAGGGGGGGCGGGTCTAATGATAATGCGATCGCAGCATCTGGTACCGTGCGGCACGTGGGAGGACACACCGCTCATCATCACCTCTATGACTATTATGTTTTATGTCACCAATATTTATTATTATTATTTTGTTTTTAATAATATTATTTTGCAATAGTACAGGTATTCTTATATGTTACCACCATTTATTATTATTTATTTTTTTACTTATCAATATTTTTATTGTTTTTTTGCAACAGGGAAAGGTATACAGAACAGAAAACAACCTCGCTACGTCTACATATTCCAAATACAGAAATATAACATATACCCTATTCTATCCATAAGCGTAAATAAACTGATATTCCTATATTCTACCGCCATTTATTATTATTATTATTATTATTATTGTTATTATTATTATTATTATTATTATTATTGTTGTTATTATTATTATTATTATTATTGTTATTATTATTATTATTATTATTATTATTATTATTATTGTTGTTATTATTATTATATTACAGTTGTACAAATAATCTTATGTTACTAATCTGTATTATTAATATTTTTTTTATGTTTTATTAGTACAAGTAATCATATATGTATACATTTCAAATTTTTATTAATTCGTAGTAATTTTATAAGCATATTTACTAATATTTTAAATTATTATTATTTGGTATATTTGCTTATATGTTACTACTAATAAAAATAATAACTATTATTATTTATCATTTTATTCTTATTTTATATTAGGTATATACTACTAATATTTTTTAATATTAACTTTATTTTTTTTAAGTATCCTTATAAGCATATATTACTAATATTTAAATTATTATTATTTATATAATTGTGTGTGTGTGTGTGTGTGTGTGTGTGTGTGTGTGTGTGTGTGTGTGTGTGTGTGTGTATATATATATATATATTTACTAATAATAACAAATATTATTATTACTGTCATTAATATTTTATTATAATTATTTTGCAGTAGTACCGGTATTTTTATATGTATATATTACTAATAACAAATATTATTATTATTATTATTTTGTAGTAGCACAATCAATCCTATAAGCATATATTACTAATATTTTTAATTATTCTTTTTAGTTTGTGTAATTATACGCATATGTTACTAATAATATTATTATTTTGCAATAGCACAGATATTCTTGTAAGTATATATTAATGAATGAATATCAGGATTGACCGATTTTTGAACATACTGTATATACTATAGTTTGTAAATACTATAATCATATATGTATACATTTCAAATTTGTATTAATATTATTATTTCATAGTCATTTTATAAGCATATATTACTAATATTTTAAATTATTATTATTTGGTATATTTGCTTATATGTTACTACTAATAAAAATAATAACTATTATTATTTATCATTATATTCTTATTTTATATTGGGTATATACTACTAATATTTTTTTAATATTAACTTTATTTTTTTATTGTATCACAAGTATCCTTATAAGCATATATTACTAATATTTAAATTATTATTATTTATACAATTGTGTATA